>NW_027417599.1:0-98643 GCF_009905375.1 Apium graveolens | reverse complement strand
AGATTTTAAATATTTTTTAGTTTATTTTAACATTATAATATTTTAAATAATTCATTAACATTATAATAGTTATTACATAAGTTCTCGCAACTCTCTCTCCCTAGAGTTAAGACACTGTTGTGAACACACTCTATGAACTTGAACCCAAATGAAACTGCGAGCCTTCACGACATGTTCTGGCATATGCATGGTTGATTGGAACATTTTGCAGGTAAAACAATCTTAAATATCCATTATTTTGGTGCCATGCTACAATTATGAAAAATTTGCAACAACACTAAATGCTAATAGCATAGCAATCAGAGTGAAGCTACAACAAACTATGCTTAAATCTCTATATGAGGTTGCTGTCTGCAAATTCTAGGTTTGTCTGTCTATGTTCAAACCGTCCTAGGACTTCCACCACAGTTAATATACCAAACAGATGACAGACCTTGTTAACTAGGACTTACTTACCAAGAGTGGTTACGAGTTAAATTGACTGCTACATAGCCTCTCTGTCACCCTCCAACCCTGTTAAACCTTAAGGTTGTAAGGGAGCGTACTTACTAGGAATCTATGCAACTTGCAAAAAGATTGGATGTAAAAGGCAATCTATGCAAGGACATGGACGAAACCATGGCAAGATGACTATATTTCACACTTCATAGTGTTCTACAATAATCTAAACTTGAGCTATTATTCCCAATCATTGTAGATGAATTGCTGCAATTTTCCTGAAAAGAACTAAATTTGAAAAAGGCAAGAGACAACTGCAATTTTCTTTGGAATCTCCCTAAATTATATATGTTTTACCAGCAATGTCAATAAAGAGGTCTTAGAGTGCCACATCAAATTAAAAAACCAATTAATGATTTGTTATTCCAATTTCCAAGTACCCCCAACCGAGTAAAGGACAGCAAACATAATACAGGTCCCCTTGTCCCAGTTGTTATCATCAGCAAGAAAATGTAACCACTGCATCATACAAAATTCGAATAGCTTGATTTATTATGAAAGAAAAAGAAACTTCGACAACTGAATAATAATGATCAAGTAAATGCCACCTTAAACATAGAACTGAAACTGAACACTGATTCAGTGCGAGTTTATATTAATGCATTTTTTTTCCAGTGAATTATAGTAAGTAAAAGCGTTGTAGCTATATAAATGATAAGATTGCAAATGCAGAATAAAGAGGAGAATTAGGCCTGCATCAGGTACCATTCCCTGAATTTCTTCTTGATCTGGTGTCATTAGACTCTGGTATATTGACTGTGGTGAAGGTCTTGGTATCACTAGTACTATTGGGAAGCCATGTCCCGTTTCTTCCTTTGCATACCCTGAGATCTGAGTCTTTCTCGCAGTCTTTGTAGCTTAGACCTTCTAATATCTTGTAATTCCATATCAATAGTACCCGTGATTCTCTGGTTGTGCGCCGTGTGTGAGTGCTTTGTGATAATTTTGATATCGAACAAACTATAGAAATAATATTCCCAAGGGAAATGCACGAAGGATGATATGCACAGGAGAGTAAATGATAAATAAAAGCACAAACAAGCTTAGAATAATTATTGATAAACTTTTGTCATCAATAGGTAACTACTAATCACTCACAAACCTATAACAACAGTTAAACGCAAAACCCGAGCTACAGTGATCGACTTAATCAAACCAAACTAAAAACATACCCGCGACATTCATAAGGAATCCACATTTCACTAAGAAAGCTTCCACTCGATATTTAGTTGTATCACTTCAATCAATATTAAGTAACACGAGACTCCCACGAAAGGCCTACTGGAAAAGGGTGGTGGAAAGCCTTCCTTATAACATGGAAAAGGAGTCCAACTATCCCATGAATCAACGAAATTCTTTGCCAAGTGGTTATCAAGACTATACGAAATCAAGTTACATGATCTTGCAAAAATTGGTTCACCATTGTTCCTTACACCCATGACTCCCACACCATATCTTCATTTGGACGAACTACTCATCTTCTTCTCCATGAAAATTCAGTAATGGAATAAGTATTTTAATATCCAGATTTCAAATACTCATATCGTTTGTCCCAAAACAAAGTAAGCAATAGATTGACCAGTAGATGAATAGTGTGACTACCACTACTACATTTAGGCAATGAGATTTCACGAAGTTTGTGTCTGTCTTGGTATCGTAGCAAAGAATTATTTTACGCCTGTTCAAACTAACCGCTGCCCAAAATGCAGCACATTAATGAACAGCGTCAAACCAGTTAATGTCACTAACAAAAACCTTATTTTTGCATATTTTTTTCCAAGAATTCGCATTTAGACTATAAAACACCAATGATGGACTGAATGGGGGTCAGGTTCACCGCGTCCAAATGCAAACGAGGTTTGACAATATGTACCACAACATAATCATTAATTTCTGGTACAAACCCAAAGCTAAAGCGTTCCACTGAGTCTCTATATTTAAAAGAGGAGAATCTGGGAGAGTTTTGTATTTTTCAGCAAGAGGATTCCATAGATATATTTCCTTAGTACCAATCACGAAACTCAAAAATCATAGTTACACAGATTAAACCATACGATACTGCACGCCACGCAGACTCACCAGCCAGTCCCGGAGGATATTTGGCTTACAGTATTCCTCACACTGTACATCATCATACCTTAATGTAACACATCAGTAAAATCATTCTCGAAAAATAGATATTTAGGATAATGGTCATTAGGAATCTTCTGATAATTTAACTGAAGTGTGATAAACATGTCAGATCCTACGAGATTATACCATGACTTCTGAACGCCACCTACACCGCAATATATATTTTACAGGAAGTAGTTTGAGAATTTCTGCTAGTAATTCTTCAGGTAAGTCGTTTATACTCCGCATACTTAACTGACTTTCATGCATATTTCTGCGCTTTTTAAGAATCGGGGAACGATTGTCAAACAAGATCATCTGACTAATATTACTAGTTTTATTCGAAATCTGACTGTGGACAGATTTTTTGTAGCACAATTTACCTTGTGAGGATTTTAGCTTCCTGAGCGGAGCCTGGAAAAAGCCTGAGAGCCTCACTTTGTTCTTCTTCTTCGTAGACCTACTTTTTTCAATGGGGTGCATGTTTGTCATGGCTTGTGAACCCTAACTTTTTGTTTAGCTCTTTACAGGTCGTGCATTACATATCTCCTTCCGTCCCTTTTAGCAAAACTTTTAAAATCATATTTGTACAACGATTATCCATATTTTTTGTTATTAAAAAGATAAATAAGTAGTGTTAACGATTATCCATATTTTTTTGTTATAAAAAGATAAATAAGTAGTGTTATATATTCACAAAACTACTAAATTGTTAAACTACTGAACATAGTGTTATACTTATACTAGTAAACTACAATCACAAATTATCCTCTTTTAAATAAATAAATAGTATTATATATCTCCTAAACTGCTATGTTGTTAAACTAAAAACTATGAACACATGTTATCCTATAATTTTAATTACAAATTTATGATTATTATATATATATATATATATATAAATATTTTAAAATTATAATATGACGGGATAAATAATATTTTTAAATATCAACGGAACCCGTGCATTACACAGGATTTAAGCTAGTTATTCATAATTACCCATAGCCCATTACATCATAATTGGGCCTAGCACTTTTAACTATTCATTACATCAAATGGGCCTAGGCCCCAGCTTCTAACAAATCAACACATCAATCGCTTGAACAAATTATTTAAAATCGTCGACCGAGAACCAAATAAATTACTTAAAATCTTAAACTGAACTGAAACTATATACTTTAATTACATTTTTCGGTTTCGGTTCAGTCTTGTCACGAAGTATCATAGAACCCGATTGGTAACTGATCAGGTTTCTGAGAATTGGTGTGGATGATCATTATTGGAATATTCTGTTGAAAAAATCTTTACAGAGAATCAATCGTGAATGTGGAAAATACTTTGAACATTATCACCTCCGCACATCTTGGTTGAGGATGAGAAAACCTTCCATTTACAATCCCCCATGAGGCCCTTGAGGCCCTGACTAATAATTAAAAAATGTATTTAGTAAATAATGGGCTTATTTTATACTCCCTCCGTCCCTTAATACGTTGCCTAATTTGACTTTCGGTACTATTTACGGTAAGCGATTAACTACTAATTTACGTTTAATCTATAATATCAAACATAGTCATGAGTGATCTCGTTGGATTCGTATTTATCAGTACTTTAATACAGTGAAATTTTTATATTTAATACTAATACGAATTTAAAGATATTAACAATCAAAAGTGTGCATTGGCAAACGTGTCCAACACAAAGATGAAACGTTTTTAGGGACAGAGAGAGTATATTGTAAAATACAAAGATGTTTCAATTTTTTACAAAATGTTTATGAATGATCCAACCGTAAGAATGTAAAGATCTATATATTTTAGTGATATAATAAAAATTTTAGAAAAAAATAAATGTATTTGATTTGCTATTTAAATAGTAAACTAGTAGTTTAACCAGTATTTTTTTACTAGTGTTAGTCTAATAGCTATGTTTTGATTTTTTAAAAAATATTTATGAATGATCCAACTTTACAGATGTGAAGATTTATATACTTAAGTGATATTACAAAAGTTTTAGAAAAAAATAAATATATTTGATTTGCTATTTTTAACATTCAACAAGTAGTTTGACTGGTATTTCTTACTAGTGTTAGTCTAATACCGATGTTTCAATTTTTTTAAAATGTTTATGAATTAGCCAAACTTACAGATGTCAAGAGTTATATATTTTAGTGATATTATAAAAAATTAGAAAAAAAAAATATATTTAGCTTGCTATTTTCACTCTCAACTAGTAGTTTGACAAGTAATTATTACTAGTATTAGTCTAATACCCATGTTTCGATTTTTAAAAATATTTATGAATGATCTAACTTTACAGATTTCAATATCTATATATTTTAGTAATATTATAAAAATTTAGAAAAAATAAAATGTATTTTAATTATTGGAGCTCCATTATTTTAACAAATAAAGTATAATTAAACATAATTCTAAATTTTACCCGCACATTCTTATTAATTGAATTTATCATAAAATCGATCAAAATCAAAATTTAATTTTCTATTAAAATAATGAGTTTTTAAAATAAATTATAAAATTATAAAAATTTTAAGAAAAAGTTTAACAAATTCCAATATTTTTTATAGAAATAATCCGGATTTTAATTTTCATAACAACAAATACGTAATAAATGAACTGAATTTATAAATTGACACTCCTAAATTCAACTAACTGCGGTTGTATTTAGCCTGACCACGTCAGCGATCCGCAAATTTAAACACTAAAATATAATCTAAGGGTTGGTATTATATTTTATAAAAAACTATAAAATAATATAATTTTTTAATTTTAAACCCCTTACCACCCGCCCCCCGCCCCCACCCCTTGTTACCCTGTCCAGTGTCTACCTAACCCCCGCGCCTCCTCCTCCTCCCTTGCTCCCCTTCTTTCTTTTTCTACCTCTCTATCTCTCTCAAATGGCCTAAACCCCTTCTAAACCCCACAATTCACATAACTCTCATTGGAAACTTTATGTACCACTTTACTTCGTTGCACTCCCCTGCTCTTCTCTCCCGCAACTCATTTTTCAATTTTCCGATCCGACCCTCCAGAAATTCGGTACGTTTCGAAACTTATCAACTGCAATTTTGTATCTATCTATCTTCTTCAACAAAATACAACGGATTTTTAACCGGTCGTATTTACCCGTTTTTCTTGTAATGTTAATATCAACTAGAATTAAAATTAATTTAATGATCAATAAAATTGGCCGACTGCCAATAAATAGGATTGACCTGACCCGACCGACCCAATAGGGATTGTTAAAAATTGGATGATCTTAAAATAAAATCTAGAAAGATGCGGAAAAACAAGAACAGGTTAGGTCAAATAATAATAAGCTGCAGCGGGCCAAATTTCCCCGAAATCAAATCAATGTCTAAGTACAGGAAGAAGATGAGATTTTTGGGATTTTTTTAAAAACTCAGCTCCTCAACCGAAGGCTTCACAAGCGTTCGAAGAAACAACAATGTAGTACGTTGAACTCGATTGAAGGCTCTCGAAAGCAACAGGGGAAGAGAAGATGAAGATGGCCTTGTTTAATGATCTGTTTGCAATATCCCTGAGAATAAAGGATTGCAGATTGATGACTTGTCGGAAGATTTGTTAGCAGGAATTCTTGTAAGACTCCCCGTAAAATATATCTTACGTTGCCGGTGCGTCCAAAAATCATGGTACTTTCTCGGTCAAAACTCCGATGTTTATTACCCTTCAATTAAATCAGCAGAAAATTATTGCCCGTAATCCTAATTCTAAATATCTCTATTTGAAAATTATCGAATCGGAGAATTAACAATACATTTTGATGATGTGCAATGTCAAGAATACTGCAAGATTAAACATCTTCCTGGCTTGCCTAAGGTCAGCGGTGCGTGACGTGCAGTATCAAATGGTCTGATCTGCACGGCAACTTTACTTCGTTCATGCAAAAGCCCACACTTCCGGACTATTAACTCTAAATCAAAACTATTACAAAATATAATTTATTAATCTAAAACTCTATCACAAAGGTACTATTACGAAAGCGCAGCTAAAAACGGAAGCCCAAAGGTCAATCTACTCCCATACTAGATCCTCGAACTCCAATGATTTCCAACTCGAATCATATACAAAACCTGAAATATAAAAGGGGTGAGGTACAAAACTCAGCAAGTACAAATTGACTAACTATTTAACCGGAAAACAATGAGTGTTTTTAATAAAATGATTTTTCTCAAAACAATAATAATTTTGTAAAAACAATTTCTAAAATAAATCCAACCCAAAGTTTTATATCTTAAAATTCAGAATTTAAAACAGAAGAGAGCAGATTTTTATAACAGATCAGAACAGAGTAAAACATAATGAAACGATAATTCTTATAAATACCACAGTCTTGATCTACGGCCACACTTTGCCAGTAGCCGGCATCTAATTCTTATTCTTATTCTCATATACCACACTTTGCCAGTGGTCGGCATCTAAAATTCAATAATTACGCGCCCTTAATAGGTATCTAAAGTTGCATACTCGTAGCGCCTACTAAGGGTATCTAAGGCTAGTTCCAGAACTATAGCGTAAATTACGAACGGGTTCGAAAACGTAGAGACTGGGTTTCAAAAGATTCTCGTATCTTATTCTTATATAGTTCGAAACAGAATTCTTATATCTTATACGAAATTCGAAAATCAGAGTATCAAAACTTTTCCGAAAATAAAAGTAGGTCAAAAAGTACTTACCCCAAAGCCTGACCAGATCTGAATATAGCTTTTTTGACCCTCTAAACGACATTTTCTTGAAAAAGATGAAACACGAAAGTTGTAGAGAACGAAAAGAGCTTTACGAAAAGTCCAGGATCACTGAATTCCGACTTACGATGAATTTTCTACGAATTTTACAAGACTGCTGATTTTTGCTGAGAAGAGTCCTACGAATTTTAATGATAAAAACAAGGAATACGAATATGGGGTATTTATAACGATACAAAACCCTATATCTTAACCTACAAGTTATCCATATTAGTATCTGATCCAAAATTTTAGGCCCATTAGTCTAATCTAATTTTAAATCCTAGTCCTTATCTAATTTTAATATTTTTTTCTATTATTCCATTATTGATCGAATTCTAAAAATTACGGGATATTACAGTTCAAATTGGTATGTTGATAACAATTATATCTGTGGAATCCTCTAGTTGAAAAATACAAAACTCTCCCGGATTCACCTCTTCCTTTTAGCGAGAGTAGGTGGAATGCATTGGCTTTTGGGTTTTTACCGGAAATCAATGATTATGTTGTGGTGCATGTTGTCAAACCTCTGCATTTGGCCCGTGGTAAGCATGACCCTCATTCAGTCTTCATTAGTGTTTATAGTCTAAAATCTAATTCTTGGAAGGCATTAAGTCAAGATAAGGTTTTCGTTTGTGCCATTAGTTACAGAGATGCTGTTTTTGTTAATGGTGCTGCATTTTGGATAGCAAAGGGTTCCGACTACAGAAGAAAAATATTGTGCTACGATACCAAGAGTGACATGCTTCGTGTAATCTCATTGCCCGAAGATGATAAAGACAGTTGGCATTGCATTCCAGTTCTTCATTCGCTTGAGCAATCATCTCTTGCTTACTTTCTTTGGAGTAAAACATGTAGCACTCCTATACGTGTAGAAGTTTTGGGTGTAAGGAACAACGGAGAACCAATTCTTGCAAGATCAAGGGACCTGGTTTCGTATAATCTTGATAATGATGAGCCCAACAAATTTGTTGATTCATGTGTTAGTTGGACACCCAATCCGAATTACGATTACCCATGGGAGTGCCCCCCCACCGTTTGTTATTCATCCTTTTGTGGAGACTCTAGCCTTGCTTAATATTTGATTGAATTGATCGGGCAAAATATCAAGATTGAATCCTTGTTTGTGAACGTGACTTCCCAAGGCAAGTGAGGTTTATGAATTTTGTGGATTTTGTTTTTTTGCTTAATAATTCCATCATTGTGCGTTACTGACAATTGTTCCAAAAAACGAGATATGATTTCAATTTTATTTAGATATTTGTGGTTTGCTCTTTTCTAGGTTAGATGTGATGTAATGACTAAGAATAATCTTAAAAGAACAATAATATAGTTAAACAAGAATATCTAGATCTAGACATGGTCTTGGCCCTCATTTAGATGCTTTCGAGATCATTCCAGACTTGGGCCTGGGAGAGGTTTTGCAGGCTTCCTCCTCTGAATCAGCCAACTGCAAATACTTTTATTTCTTCAGAAATGATGCAGATGAAAGTTCCTTCACTTGACCCTTCAGTCTCTAATTTGATGGCACATAATGCAACTTTGTCTAATCCAATTCTTGAGGAAGATCCATCTCTTATCAATATGAATCATGATATATCTGCGAGCCTTACTACCATTAAAGAACCAGATGAAGGGGGAAGCAAAGCTCTTATCAGCTCTGGTAACATGGTTGATAAAGGTTAAGGCAAGATGGTGTTGGATGGTCCTAGTTCTGGTCCTAGTTTTAGTACTGCATCTTCTATATCTGTCAACTCCTCGATGGCTGGCCCTTCTTTTGCAACAGACTTACAGATGGGATAAAAAGAAATTATCATATTAGACGTTTAGGGTTTCCTGGCTTTAGTCTCTTTGTTCTAGTCCTTGTTCTAGTCCTTAGTTTCCTTGGATTCTAGTATTTGGGTTTAGGTTGGTCTGCAGTTGGTTGCATTGGTCTTGTAGTACCAGTAGTAGTTGCCTTTGCAGTGGCCTTGTAGTAGTTTGCAGTTTGCTTAGGTTGTCGAAGAAGGCTCAGTTTAGTTTAAATGTCTCTCCATTTACATGTCCTAAATATGGAGGAGATAGGTGGGTCAGGCCTCTAAATGGTGTTATAAAGGTAAATGTTGATGCAAAGTAACGGATCCAGGTTCAAATATACGGGCGTTGGAATTTTTTCCCCCCAACTAAATGAATATCTATTAGAATAATGTATTATAAACCAGATTATCATTTTATGAAGATGTTTACGAACAACTCGCGCGGTTCATTAAAAACTTGAGCTAGAGCACAAAATTGTGTTTGTTAAGAAATGAGCTGGAGACGAGGTTTTGGCATATTCGGCTTGAGTTTGGTTCGAAATCGGCTCGAAAATATTCAAAATACGATTTTATAAATTGGATAATTGTGAAATTTTTTGGCTAAAAATCCTCTCTTAATTGTTGTAGTTGCAATCGGTAAAATTAGTTACCAACATATAAAGTCAATAAAATTTAAAATCTTTGTACTTTTCAACCATCTTTTGGGGGAAGTCAAGAATACTCTGTAAATTTTGAAAATCAGTTTTGATTCTCATGTCAACTACATAATTAGAAAACCGGTCTAAGTGATAGAGACGGATTTGATCAAATTCTAAATTCTAAATGATAGAAATCTTGCAAATTGAACTAGTTTTAACTCATCAAAAACTGATGAGTAATTACGTGGATCAACATATAAAAGGCATGAAATTAACTTCATGTAACTCTATGAACATGCGTATTCATCTCTCGTAATTAATAATCAATTACAATATTTATCAAACTAACCTTAAAGTGATGTTAATTAGAAACGTTCGTTCAATATCTAATCCTAACGTTTTTTATCATCTACTCTTAACTTTTATTTTCATTTCTAACTCTTAATTTTTTAAAATAAAAAAGTGCAATTTTTACTTATAAATTTGGTGGAGTTGGTCACTTTTTGGGATAGAATACCCTAATTGCTATTTTGAGAAAAATGACCTCAAATGTCATTTCAAAACGGGTCTCGAAGTCCGTTTTCTATAAACCAAAAACGTGATTTCGCGTTTCTTTTTTTTCCCAACATGCAAAACGCAAATGTGTGATACATTTTTTTAATTTTTTTATGCTAAAAACGGAGACTGATGTTGAGTTTTGTGGGAAAACTCAAATTGGTGTTTCGTTTTTCAATTTTTTTTTACAAAAAATACTAGATAATATTATGTTTCTAAACTTAACACGATATTCTAAAAGATGTTTTATTCATATTTTATCCATGTCTATAAATATTTTAATATGTTTAAAATCCAAACTGAGATATGGTGAAACCTAAAATATTAAAAATAATTAATATTTATAGTTCAGTTATTAAAGTTTAGGTCCTAAACCGTAGATTAAATTAGGGTTTTAAATACTAGGGGTTAGGGCCTAGACCCTAATTCCTAAAACCTAATTCAGTGTATATTTTAATAATTTATTTTTTAATATTTTTAAAACCCAAAAAGGGGATTGGTGAACCTTACAGTGTTAAAAATTGTTAAATTAGGGCTTACTTTTTAATATTTTAGGACTCACCATTCTTAATTTAGATTTTAAAAATATTAAAATAATTATTAATTTATAATAAAATACGAACAAAACATTCCTTAATATAGAGTATTGAATAATCTCCCTTTATTTGGACATCATTCAATATTTGGACATCATCCAATATTTAGTAAAAGATATATATTATTATTTTGTAAGTTTGTACCACATTGAATCCGCAGTAGCGCTGGCTAAATCAAAAAAATTGATATTAATCCGGGTTCGATCCCCGGCTGCGGAGTTTCTCTTTTTAAAATTTTTTTTGCCATTCCTATCCTTGCTGTAATCCAGGTTATATGGCTTGTTTTTGCAGACTTTAGTCTGTCCAGTTTGGGCTTGTTCTGAAGCTTGGCGGTTTCAGTTCCAGCAGACTTTACCTAATTATTGACTTTTACCGAAGGATTATTAAGTACCACAGAGAAGAGAGTACTCTTTTTGTTGAATATAAATGAACTAGTTCCTGATAGAGCTGCACTGATGGAACAAAAAGAAATGAGTAGTAGTTCACAGCGATTACATTGATAGCAGAATAGCTTAATTCAAGTACTTTCAATCTGGAGACTCTTTCGTGTAGTCATGTGAGTACTTCTCTCATCTAGTCATCTTCTATTTTTCTCAGGACCCGCTACAATAACTTTTTAAATTGTTCTCCTTCGGTGTAACTTAAGCAGGTATTAAGTTTAGTGAATGATACGATAAACAAGTAAGGATGATATTGAAGCAGTAACACAAATATGCCTGATGATATTGAAGCAGTAATCAGCTATATTCTTATCTGAACATGCAAATAAATATGCCTGGAGACTTTCACATTACCTGCAAATAAATAATTTAAGCTTAGGCAATAAAATGGCATTAGTCATTGATTACCCCCGAGTAGAAAAAGTTTGAAAAGCATCTCAAAAAATGGTAATTATGCCCTTGCTGAATTAAAAAAAAATGCTCAATTCCGGGCAAAAAATAAGTTTCATTTTATTTTGTACTGAGATGTTGCAGCAAGGTAGACTCAGACACACACAATGGTTAAAAAAAAATTAAAAAATGATTCTTTTCTTGGAGAATTTTAAATATTTATCGTAAGTTCGATGTTTAATTAGCCAGAGCTACTGCAGATTCTTTGCTTCTGTGCATGGAGAATTTTAAATATTTATCTTGTAGATTTTGACATACTGTATGTACAAACTACAAACACAAATACTACTGTTACTTCTTTAAAATCAACCCATTTGTGTTTCTTGAAGTTTAATCATACATATTTATCAGACAAAGCTCAATCTAAAGGTAATGTTACTATAAATAATGAGCCTGTTAGGAATCTTTTCAAGAAATATGGATATTTTAGTGATGCAAAAATATCGAAATTGATCAATAAGTGCCCATCATTTTATGAACAAACATATCCCAGTTCAAATTCATCGAAACGTAAATGAACAGGACCTGAGCAGCAGAACAAAACAGTCTGATTAACCTACCTGAACTTCATATGATCAATATGTAAGGGGCATTCATCGAAACGTAAATGAACAAGACCTGAGCAGCAGAACAAAACAGTCTGATTAACCTACCTGAACTTCATATGATCAATATGTAAGGGGCAGTTAAGGTAAGCTGTATTTTATCATGTACTGAGATGTTGCAAGAATGTAGTCTCAGAAACAAGGGCAAAAATATAAAATAAAAGAGTAGTTTCGCAGCCGGGGATCGAACCCGGATTATATCAAGAATTGATGATTAATTTAGCCAGTGCTACTGCAGATTCAATATGTTGAATTTTGAATTCACTTTATTTAATATTAAAATGTCTCACATCTTAATTATCTTAATTCACTTGAGTAAAATAAAACTACAAAAAATATCCAAATTGTTCGCACTCAAGATTTTGTACTAAATTGAGTACCAAACTTATTCTTCTAAAATTACATGTCATGTTCATTTGTGATGCGCATATTAATATACATGAGATCCATTTAAGATATAAATGACCACCGGTTAACTGAGATTTTTGGAATTTTTTTTGAAAACATTTTAAAAAAATTAGCATTTTTCTTGAGGATATAATTTCCATAATATCTGCTATTCCTAATACAAACTAGCCAAAAGACCCCTCTATATATAGTCCCCAGTCATGCTCAGCACATTTATTCTCAGTTTCAACTGAGAGCTTTAGTTCATATATAATTATACATGCACTTGTTCTCCCCTGTTCTATTAGACTACTTGCTGCATAATCTTCTCTGCAGGTTCTTTCACTATCATTATTTCATGATTCCACAGCTTTAATATTCCAATCTCCTTTGCACAAGCATAAAGTTCTACTACCATGTCATCAGAAACATTGGCAAATGCTCATTAAAAAGGTAAGAAGCACGCGTTGAGAGGTCCTCTATCAGACGTATTTGTAACACGATAATCATCAGCAAATTTCTCCAGTAATCAAATTCAAATAGATCATTAAAAAAGATAAGAAGCACACATTTCTCTATTATTAGATAGATTTGAAAAAGAAACTTGCTTCAAGTTCAATACACATCTTCCTATAAGTGAAACAGACCAGTGAAACATTGAATAACATGTTGGTCATTACATATCATCTGGCAAATGCATTCAGCACCGAATATGCATTTTAGTAGCCCTAAAACAGAAATAGCTCGAGTAGTACGTTCTAAGGAAAGAATCGGCCTATTTAGTTATTCTTATAAGGCCATCTCCAAGAGTGGCCTATCGGTCTAAATTTGGACCGATTCAACAGTGGCCTATTCCAATTTAGGCCATTGAATAGTGCCGGCTATTCACATATTTCTAATAATAATATACTTGAGTGAAGATGAACATATTTTTAATTCAAATTAATAATATACTTGAGTGAAGATGAACGTGATTTGAGTGCTTCAATTCAAGAGCTGATCGAAATTCCAATTCCCGAAGTTGAGACGCTTGAAAATGATGAAAATACTCGATATCAACAATTTCTTTGACGATATCGAAAATAAAAAACAAAAAAGCTCATATTCTTCTTCGAGATGCATTAATCGAGCATGTGTGGGAACAATATACTAATTCGGAGTAGTTCAATATTTTCTATTTTTCTTTTAGTTAATTTAATTATAATATTATTTTTTCTTGTTTAAGTGTAATGTTTTATAATTTAATAAATTTTTAAGTTTGAAATTAATATGAATAAGTATGTGAATTAGTACCAACACATTAAAATAACAATATATTAATAGTTAAAAAAATAAAATATTGATATATGAATTTGGACCAAAATTTAGACCGAACTATTGGAATAGAGAGTTGTCTCGGTCCAAATTTAAGCCAAAATTTAGGCCAAAAATCTTGGCCACTCTTGGAGATGCCCTAACGGGTCAAAGATTCGGAACAAATGTCACTTTACACAAGTGATGGCGCTACAATTGAACATACAGAGAAAACAGTCAGTTCTAGAAGATAGGGAATATAGAAGGCAAAAAGTGGAGATCTTAATGGAATTTACTAGGAAAAAGTGAAAAACTAAAATCAAGTAGATAACTACCTAAGAATCACATTAAAAGAGAAACTGTGAATTTAAAAAAAAACAGACAAAATCTACAATTTATTTCAATACATATCGAGCAAAAGCAGAATCAAACTCTAGCCCCGCATGCTCCTCAGTTACGACCAACCAGCAGATAATGGACTCCAAATTGTGGGAAGCTACAAAGGTTGGAGATGTATCGTGACTCTAACTAGGATGACTGCAGGGTGCTGACCGATGAAGAACGTGTGGCCTTAGTTAAAATAAGGTTATTGGAGAAGGTACTGGTGAATGATGAGGGCAATACAGCTTTACGTGAAACATTGCTTAATTTTAAAAATGATTATTTCGATGATCCAACCGTACGGATGTTAAGATATATCAATTTGATTCATATGAAAAAATTATTAACAAATTTGAAATTCATCTTAAATGTCAGGATTAGAAAATCCAGTAAAAGTACCACTCTCGACAACGAGACTCGTTCCCGATTTACAAGATTAATTTTTAAAATGATTTTTTCGACGATCCAACCGTACGGATGTTAAGATATATTATTTTTAGTCATAAGAAAAAATTATTAACAAATTTGAAATGCATCTTGCAAGTCACGATTAGAAAAATCCAATAAAAGTACCCCTCCCGACAACGAGACTTGTTCCCAATTTACAAGATTAATTTGTAAACTGATTTTTTCAACGATCCAACCGTACGGATATTAAGATTTATCAATTTTAGTCATACGAAAAAATTATTAAAAATTTTGAAATTCACCTTGCATGTGAGGATTTAAAAAATCTATTAAAAGGACCACTCACGACAACGCGACTTGTTCTGGATTTACAAGATTAATTTTTAAAATAATTTTTTTGATGATCAAACCGTACTGATGTTAAGATATATCAATTTTATTCATAAGAAAAAAATATTAACAAATTTGAAATCCATCTTGCATGTCAGGATTATAATCCAGTAAAAGTACCCCTCCCGACAACGAGACTCGTTCCCGATTTACAAGATTAATTTTTAAAATAATTTTTTCGACGATCCAACCGTACGGATGTTAAGATATATCAATTTTTGTCATATGAAAAAATTATTAAAAAAATTGAAATTTATCTTGCACGTCAGGATTAGAAAAATCCAGTAAATTTACCCCTCCCGACAACGAGACTTGTTCCTGATTTACAAGATTAATTTTTAAAATGATTTTTTCGACGATCCAACCGTATTGATGTTAAGATATATCAATCTTAGTTATAAGAAAAAATTATTAACAAATTTGAAAATCATCTTGCATGTCAGGATTAAATAAAATCCAGTAAAAGTACCTCTCCCGACAACGAGACTCGTTCCCGATTTACAAGATTAATTTTATAATGATTTTTCGACGATCCAACCATACGGATGTTAAGATATATCAATTTTAGTCATATGAAGAAATTATAAAAAAAATTAAAATTCATCTTGCACGTAAGGATTAGAAAAATCCAGTAAATGTACTCTTCCCGACAACGAGATTCATGGTATCTGTTAGGAGGAAACACGCACACACATATTCGAGATTTAGTTCTACCAATACGGAGTACACACACACAATAATATATTTGACGTATAAAATTCACATCCCAACTTGTATTATTACTCAAAAAAATCATCAACAATACATCAACAATACATCAATACATAACACCTCAATGGTGTCCCAAACTGATACTTGAGTCAACCAATGCTCAAGCATCTCGCACACGATACCTAAAACAAGTACATCTCTTAAGCATACTCAAAATAATAACATGACTATGTAATATAGTCATCACAAACGTAGCCAACAAGACAAACATAATCTGATTATAATAATAATTGTCTACCCATACAATTATTACCCATTCCCATTATATGATAATAATTGTCTAATACATACGATTATTACCCAATCCCATTATGATAATAATTTTCAACACATAAAATTATTATTCAATCCAATTATGTCTTGTATCACCAAACCCAACCAATCATCTTGAGTTGAAACCCAACAATCCTCCCCTTCAACCTAATACTCTAGATCAAATAGAACGGTAACTATCAAAACATCAATGTCAGTTCGCTGATGCCTCCCCTCGAATAAGAATCCTTTCATCTCGTTCTTCCAACTTTTGAAAATCACTAAAACCCGTATAGTGACCTCCAATACCTCCAATTTACCGTTCTTCATTATAACGACATATCCATCCACAAAATTATGTGCATCAAGCACAAGTGCCTCCTTTAATCATTGAGTCACCCAATCCTTACTTTCACAATCCTTCGGCCTCTTGAAGAATAACAACAACATCATCCAATGATCCCTTCCATCTTTACCTGATTGATCAACTATCAAACCATTGAAACTATTACAATGATCCCTTCCATCTTCAACCTTGAGTCCGAACGAATTGATCCACGGTGCAAGTCAACCGCCATACCGCACATAACTTTGTCAACATATCCACGAACGTACTCCACCATATCAATTGAACCTCGAACGTTCCTCCAACCCAATTCATCACGAAACTCGAAACTCGGCTGTGATACCACTTGTTAGGAGGAAACACACACGCGTATTCGAGATTCAATTCTACCAATACGTAGTACACACACAACAATATATTTGACGTGTAAAATCCACATCCCAACTTGTATTATTAATCAAAAACATCATAAAATCTTTCTCAACAGATTCAATACAAAAACATAACTATATACCCCAAAAGTAGAGATAAAACACACACTTCAACAGGAGATACACAAACACACAAAAAATTGGATTTTAGAAAGAAAATGAAGGAGTTAGGGTTTTCCACCAGAGAAAACCCGTGAAACCTCTCGATTAACTTGAGAAAAGAGAAACCTCGCGAGATGAGTGAGGGAGTTGGCGAGCAAAAAGAAAATTATGATTTTATAAAAGCTTAATGACGCAGCTAAATTTTAGTTTAGATCAATTATACGAATTATACTTTACTGTGATGTTAATTTTATCTAATCATGAACCAATAATTTACATTATTGTGTTTTAATTCGAGACGCATTATATCAATTAAATCCAACTAATTATTATATTTGATTTTAATTTTTTATTTATGGACCAAAATGATGATTTTATTTTTGTTCGGATAATTAGTATATATACAATTTTTTTAGTTGGTAGAACTATATTTTGATTTTAATTCGTTTTAATTTGGATCAATTGTATATTAATTTTTTAATCCGTTTGAATAATGTGTTTTTGTTTTATATCAATTTAAAAGTATTATATTTTTAACCAGATCAGTAGCATCTATTATTTTGTCTTAACTTGAGGTATATTATACCAACCAATCCCGCTAAACATTATTTAATTTTATTTGTTTCAGGCAGAAAAGTGTACATGATTTTATTTTATCTCGAGACAATTATACCGATTAACAAATTATCTTTCAATTTTAATATCTATTAAAAAATTATAGATTTTTGAATTTAAATTTATAGAGTAAATTTACTTTAACATCAATTAGAATTAGAATTAGAATTGAATTGACAAAGTAAATTTACTTTAATATCAAATCAATGTCTAAGTTCTCTTCTCACAACTCTCGGTTAGTAAACAAGTACAGGAAGAAGATGAGGTTTTTGGGATTTTTTACAGCTCAGCTCCTCAACCGAAGGCTTCACAAGCGTTCGAAGAAACAACAAAGTGGTACGTTGAACTCGTTTGAAGGCTCTCGAAAGCAACAGGGGAAGAAGAAGATGAAGATGACCTTGTTTAATGACCTTGTTTGCAATATCCCTGAGAATAAAGGACTGCAGATTGATGACTTGTCGGAAGATTTGTTAGCAGGAATTCTTGTAAGACTGCCCGTAAAATATATCTTACGTTGCAGGTGCGTCAAAAAATCATGGTACTTTCTCGTTCAAACTCCGATGTTTATAACCCTTCAATTAAATCAGCAGAAAACTATTGTCCGTAATCCTAATTCTAAATATCTCTATTTTGAAAATCTTCGAAAAGGACTATTAACAATACATTTTGATGATGTGCAATGTCAAGAATACTGCAAGATTAAACATCTTCCTGGCTTGCCTAAGGTTAGCGGTGCGTGGCGTGCAGTATCAAATGGTCTGATCTGCACGGCAATTTTAATTCGTTCAAATGGTTATGTTGATAATAACATATATCTGTGGAATCCTCTAGTTGAAAAATACAAAACTCTCCCGGATTCACCTCTTCGTTTTAGCGAGAGTAGGTGGAATGCATTGGCTTTTGGGTTTGTATCAGAAATCAATGATTATGTTGTGGTGCATGTTGTCAAACCTCTGCATTTGGCCCGTGGTAAGCGTGACCCTCATTCAGTCTTCATTAGTGTTTATAGTCTAAAATCTAATTCTTGGAAGGCATTAAGTCAAGATAAGGTTTTCGTTTGTGACATTGGTTACAATGATGCTGTTTTTGTTAATGGTGCTGCATTTTGGATAGCAAAGGGTTCCGACTACAGAAGAAAAATATTGTGCTACGATACCAAGAGTGACATGCTTCGTGTAATCTCATTGCCCGAATATAATATAGACAGTCGGCCTTGCATTCCAGTTCTTCATTCGCTTGGGCAATCATCTCTTGCTTACTTTCTTTGGAGTAAAACATGTAATTCTCGTATATATGATTATTTCAGCATGTGGGTACTAAAATATGATTCGTTAAATGAATTTTCTTGGGAGAAAAAGATGAGCATTGATACATGTGAAGGTATCACTTCTATACGTGCAGAAGTTTTGGGTGTAAGGAACAATGGAGAACCAATTCTTGCAAGATCAAAGGACCTGGTTTCATATAATCTTGATAATGATGAGGCCAACGATTTTGTTGATTCATGTGTTAGTTGGACACCCAATACGAATTACGATTACCCATGGGAGTGCCCCCCACAGTTTGTTATTCATCCTTTTGTGGAGACTCTAGCCTTGCTTAATATTTGAATTGAATTGATCGGGCAAAATATCAAGATTGATTCCTTGTTTGTGAACGTGACTTCCCAAGGCAAGTGAGTTTTATGAATTTTGTGGATTTTGTTTTTTGCTTAATAATTCCATCATTGTGTGTTAGTGACAATTGTTCCAAAAAAATGAGATATGATTTCAGTTTTTTTAATATCTGTGGTTTGCTTTTTCCAGGTTTCATGAGATGTAATCACTCAAGAATGATGTTAAAAGAACAAGAATATAGTTAAAATATATGTTAACACTTAACAAGAATATGAATCTTTATGGTTAAGAGCAAGCTTATTTAGTAAGCTTGAAATCACGAGGGCGTTCTGGTGGAAGCTCGAATTGGTTCTGCAGAAGGGTTTGTTGCTCCCGAGATAGCAGAGGCCATTGCAGGGCGAGAGGCGTTGTGCTGGATGAAGGAGGTAAACAGGTCTCATGTTGAATTAGAGTTGGATTATTATGTGGTTGTAAAAACAATCCTGAGTAAAGTTTTAATGACTTCTTCATTTGGTGTTATTATTAGTGACTATAGGTGGCTGTCAGATCAACTACAAAATGTTCAGTTGTATTTTTGTGTACCTTTCGCTAAATTCTTACCTTGGTCACATAAGGCAAGATCTTAACTAGTACACCAACCCTGCAAATAATAATTTTGTCAGTACAACGATATCACTGTAAATAGGATTTACCGTAACTAATGTGGCAGAAAAATATTACTGCCAATTACATTACACAAAAACACATGATTCATAACTCTGATTACAAAAGCAAACCAAAAGCTGAAGGATACAACTTTATTAAATCCTGCAATCCAATTTATGTTATTATTTCATGTGTTCCTCACTATAATGAGATATTTGAAATTTTTTAATGTTAAAATTATACCGTTTTATTAAAATTTTGAATTATTTCGGGTCATTTGGACATCATTCAATATTCATAAAAGGTATATATCATAATTTTGCAAATGTATAACATATTGAATCCGTAGTAGCGCTGGCTAAATCAAAAAATTGATATTAATCCGGGTTTGATCCCCGGCTGCGGAGTTTCTCTTTTTTAATAATTTTTGGAGTACTCTTTTTGTTGAATATAAATGAACTAGTTCCTGATAGAGCTGCAGTGATGGACCAAAAGGAAATGAAATCTGTAGACTCTTTCGTGTAGTCATGTGTGTACTTCTCCCATCTAGTCATCTTCTATTTTTCTCAGTGTAACTTTTTAAAATGTTCTCCTTCAGTGTAACTTAAGCAGCTATTAAGTTCTGTATCGTAGTCTATATATGTTATTTACCTATTTTTTAGTGAATGATACGATAAACAGGTAAGGATGATATTGAAGCAGTAGCAGAAATATGCCTGATGATATTGAAGCAGTGATCAGCTTTATTCTGATCTGAACATGTAACCAAGAAGCTTGACGATTTCTCGAGACTTTCACATTAGCTTAAACACACTTCACATCTATACCTGCAAATTAATTATTTAAGCTTAGCCAATAAAATGAATGATCTCAAATAAGAACCATAAATGGGATTAGTCATTGATTAGGCCGAGTAGAAAAAGTTTGACAAGCCTCTCAAAAAGGGTAATTTGTGTTGCTTGATCCGAACAAGCTGATTCTTTGCTTCACTGCAGATAAAAGAATACAAGTACATTGGATCAACTGTATCACACATTATCTTGTTTGCCAACTCTGTTTATTCAAAATTCAAAAGAGTTCCAGCTTAATATGTTGTTCGATCAGTTTAAACAATAGTAAGCAAGCCTAGACTCTCCACAAGCATCATCTAGTACTTGTTTCTAGCAGCTTCTTTGTAATATCCAGCATCGTCTTTGTGCTGTGTTCCCAGAACTGTCCTTTCCTACGTGCTGCGATCTGGTAGTTTACTCCAATTGTACGATAATCTTCGACAGGAGAAAATAGGCTCAATTCTGGGCAAAAAATAAGTTTCATTTTATTCAAGAGGAAACCAGTTGAGATGCTGCACCAAGGTAGACTCAGACACACATAATGGTTAAAAAAAATTTAAAAATGAATTCCGCAGCCGGGGTTCAAACCCGGATTAAATTACAAGTTCAATATTTAATTAGCCAGTGCTACTGCGGATTCTTTGTGTCTGTGGTTAGAAAAGTTTTAATATTTATCTTCTAGATTTTCACATATGTACAAACACCAATGCTACTACTGTTACTTCACTACAAGAAAAAAGTCCATAGACATCGGTTTTTGGCCGATGTCTATGCTGTTAACCAACCGATGTTGATGTCGGTGATGTCTATTCTAGACATCGGTGGATACCCGATGTCTATGCAAGCTTAGACATCAATTTTGGTTAAAAAACTGATGTCCATGTATTTTTTTTTACAAAAAATGTTATAAATAAATTATTTAATAACTAAATACACCTATTAAAACAGATTAAACATATAATGAGCTATGTTTTTTGTCACAAAGACATCAAAAATTTTCATATGGGTGATGTAAAATGGTGTATTAAACATTTGATTCTTCACTGAAAGGTGATGTCTATTTTAGCATATAAACATCAGTATTTTCTTGAATAAAGTGATGTCTATGTTTCATTTAGATTTGAATATGTTAGTCTTTGACAACAGTTGTTTGTCTGAAACTGATGTACATTGTGTTGTTTGACATCAGTATTTTTTGGTTAAAAGTGATGTGTATACTGTCACATAGACATCAATTTTATCTTAAACAAAGTGATTTCTATGTTTCATTTAGACTTGAACCTGGATTTCTTTGACATCAATTTTTTTACCTTAAAATGATGTACATTAACTTTTTTGGCATCAACTTTTCTTCTTTAAAAGTGATGTCCAATTGCTTTTGTAACTAGCATACATCAAATATATGGATCTTTGGTCTTGGCACAAAAGTCCAGACTTTGTTCCTTTCAAATTTATTGAGCTCTTCTTGCATTGCTGTGACCTAGTCAACATCTTGTAGAGCTTCTTCAACCTTTTTAGGTTCAGTTTGAGATAAAAAAGAATGGTAGAGACATTCATTCTGAGTGGCTTTTCTTGTTCTTACACCACTATCAGGGTTTCCAATGATTAAGTCAGGTGTGTGTGACTTAGACCATTTTCTTGCTAATGGAAGTTGACTCCTAGAATAAGAACCTCCCCCTTGATCCATGAATTCTATGTTATTTCTTTGAGTAGTACCACTGTTATTTCTTGATGCTCCCCCTGAATCAGTGTTCCCATGGTTATCAGTATTTGACTCATCAGAGTTTGAGGAAGATGAGTCTGATGATCTTTCTACTGATGTTTCTTGAGTTGAATCACTTGCAATAGTCTCTGGATTTGTGTCATGTTGCTCCCCCTCAACATATGCTTCAGTATCAGAAGAATTTCCACTATACTGTGGAACCTCAGAGCTTTAAGTGATATCAGGACTTATTGTATCAGAGTCAGGATTTAAAAGTTCAGCGTAAGGTACTTCACTTTCAAATCTCAACTTGTCATGGTCATCTGCATCTTCTAGACCTGTTATCTTCTTATCATCAAAAGATACATGTTTAGACTCCATGACTGTTCTTGTTCTCAGATTGTAAACTATGAAGGCTTTTATAGTCAACGGATAACCTACAAATATTCCTTCATCAGTTTTCAGATCAAACTTGGTCAGCTGCTCCGGATGAGTTTTAAGAACAAAACATTTATAACCAAAAATATGAAAGAACTTCAAATTTGACTTCTTTCCTTTCACCATCTCGAATGGTCTCTTTCCATGCTTGTTGATCAATGTAACATTTTATGTAAAGCAAGTAGTTTGCACAGTCTCAGCCCAGAAGTAGGTAGACAATCTTGCTTCTTCTAGCATGGTTCTTGCAACTTTTATCAGAGTTCTATTCTTTCTTTCAACAACTCCATTTTGTTGTGGAGTTCCAGGAGCAGAAAACTCTTTTTTATCCCCTTGAGTTCGCAGAACTCTTCCATAGAGCTATTCTTGAATTCCGTTCCATTATCACTTCAGATGATCTTCACTTTGTATGTTGATCCTTTCTCCAGCTCCCTCACATGATCAACAAGAATGGATGGAGATTCATTCTTGGTGTGTAGAAAATACACCAATGTGTATCTTGTATATTTATCAACAATTACGAGTGCATACCTCTTCTTGGAAATAGACATAACATTCACTGGACCAAAGAGATCAACATGAAGTAGATGATATGGTTCAAGAATTGAGGATTCAGTTTTACTCTTGAAAGATGTCTTCCTTTGCTGGGCTTTCAAGCATGAATCACATAAGCCATAAAGAGTAAACACTGCATTGGGCAATCCTCTTACAAGATCTTTCCTCACAAGTTCATTGATATAGCTGAAGTTGAGGTGAGAAAGTCTTTTATGCCAGTTTCAGCTGTCTTCCACAGATGCTCTACTAAGTAGATAAACTTTTGAATTTTCAAAATTTGTGGAGACCCTGGCTTCATACAAAATAGCATGTCTCACACTAGTCAATGTGATCTTGCCATCAGACTTACTGACAATTTCACAATGCTCCTTGTAAAAGTTGGCATGGTAACCTCTGTCACAAATTTGACTCACACTGATCATATTATGCTTGAGTCCTGCAACTAGAGCTACATTTTCAATGATGACATTTCCAACTTTAGTTTCTCCATATACCAAGATTTTTTCTAATTTTCCATCTCCATAAGAAATGCTTGGGCCAGCTGTCTCCTCAAATTATGATAGCAGGGATTTATAACCAGTCATTTGTCCTGAGCATCCATTGTCCAAGACTAGAACATTCCTCCTATCACCCTGCAATCAGTAATTTGAATCAGTTAGTGTTTTTAAGGACCCAAACATGCTTGGATCCTTTGGCCTTTTTGTTAACATATGCAGCAAAAGACTTCATATCAGAGTTTATGTTAACATTCTTAGTATCAGTATTTATACATGCAGAAACAAATTTTGCTTTAACTAAAGAGGATTTCAGTTTATAAAAATCATAATACAAAATGTGATACTCTTTATATGTATAAATAGAGTGCCAAACACTGCCACAATGAAAACAAGGATTATGTGGTTTATATCTAGTTGTTATATTCCTAAACTCTGATTTAGAAGGAACAACTTTTATCTTTTTATTCTTCCTGCGAGAATTAGCAAGATGATTAGTTCTACCACAGTTTGAACAGGTCTTTCTAGGTGTATCAGGTGGGATTGCATAGTTTCCATTCTTATTAACACCTACCTTGCCATTCCTATTTTTCCTAGACCTTTTCCTCTTGTATTTCATGTATAAATCCTTCAGCTTTTGCTTAAACTGTTTCTGAGTCATTGAACCAATATTAACTAAGTTTGTGTGAACTAGTTCACTCTTTTCAGTAGTTAAGTTTGATCTAGATGTTGATGTAGTACCTTCCTCATGAATTGACTTAACAGAATTAGCACTAGAATTAAACTTAATGGTCTTTATTTGAACCTTGTTCAATTTGACCTTGCTATCAGTTATTATTAGTTCTGTTTTCTCAATTTCTTCTCCATTTTTCTTATCAGAATTAGATCTAGCTGAATATCCTAATCCTGATCCCCAACAACCATTCTCTAAGATTTCCTGAGTTTTCTTTCCTGAGTTAGTCCAGAGTTTAATGTCTTCTTTCTCTTTTGACTTGTCAGGTTTTCCAGATCTAGCTTCCTTCCAATCAGTATCTCTTCTGTTATTCCTCTTATCAGAATTTAACGAACTGGAACCTTTTATGGAAAATCTTCTCCCTTTCCTGAAGTTTCTGTAGACCATCTTCTTGAAACTCTTAACCAGTAGGACAACCATTTGATCCATATCTTCATTGTTGTTGTGATTACTGTCAGTATCTGATTCAGTATCAGGATTTGGGTCATCATCAGAATTTTATGATTTAGTATCTGACTTAGCAATCATGGCTTTCCCTTTGGAGTAGCTTTTCCTCCTAGCTTTCTTCTCTGGCTTCTCTTCAACTTTGAGTGCAACTGGTCTAGATTTTGATCCTTTCCTCTTGCTTCAGTATCTGATTCAGTATCAGGATTTGGGTCATCATCAGAATTTGATGATTTAGTATCCGACTTAGCAATCATGGCTTTCCCTTTGGAGTAGCTTTTCCTCCTAGCTTTCTTCTGTGGCTTCTCTTCAACTTTGAGTGCAACTGGTCTAGATTTTGATCCTTTTCTCTTGCTTCTTTACTCCATCTCTAGTTTATGAGTTTTCAAAATTCCATAGATCTCATCTAGAGGAGTTTCATCAAGTACATAGTTATCCCTTATTGATGTGACTTTATAGTCCCACTTTTCAGGGAGAGCAAGTAGGAACTTCAGGTTTGAGTCCTACAAATCATATTTTTTGTCGACAAGGGATAAGTCATTCAGCAACTTCTGAAATCTGTCATAGATCTCAGTTAAGGACTCATTGTCCCCTGAGTCAAAGTGCTCATATTCTTGAGTAAGTACTGTAATCCTGTTCTTCTTGATAACAGTTGTACCTTGACACTGTACTTCAAAAACATCTCATATCTCTTTTGTTGTCTTACATCCAATGACTCTATTGGACACAATACTATCAAGACTGCTGTGCAGGATATGTCTAACCTTAACATCCTTCATGATATACGAGATATCTTCAGGAGAGTAGTCCTTCCTGTCTTTGTCTATCATCTTCTCTGGTTCTCCTGCAACCGAAACAGCTACCTTCATTGGTTTGTGAGGACCATCATAGATCCTGTTCAAATATTCAGAAACTGTGGCTTCCAAGCACATGGCCATCCTGACTTTCCAGATTGGATATTCATGCACTTTCAGGATGGGCACCTTGATTGCTTCTTACCTACTCATATTGATGACCAACTTTCAGGATTCTGTGTCTCTTCTTTTTTGTCTGCCATTATAGATTGATCTTCAAATCTTAAACTGTTTGTACGTTAACAGCAAGTTCTGATACCAATTGCTAGGCCCTTAATCAATTATAGATGGGGGTGAATACAGTTAATATAATCAACTAGACAAAGCTTCAACAGAATCAACAATTTTTATATTAAACTTATAAAAACTTATTACAAAAATACTCTCTCGAAAGGATGAACAAATATCCTTGAGAGCTGTTAGATTATGCAAAAGATATAATAATATCACAATACTTATAGCATGAACCTAATTTGTGCTTTATATAGAGCACAACTAGTAATGTATAAGGAATCCTATTCAATTAACAACAAGAAAATCTATACTATTGCTTCTGAGATAAAGTCCTTCACGAACTTGAGTTCCTGTTTCCTTTTCCTCTTCAAAGATCAACTGATGTGATAAATACTGATTTCATCATCCGTTGACATCATCATCCGAGATAGGAGAATATAATTCCTAGTTATCAACTTCCATCACCTTTAAATCCGGCATATTCCCATCATACCGTGGATGGAATGAAAACAAATCTCTAGTTTTGTGTTTGGTCCGGAAAAATGAAATGGAATGAATAAAATTAATGAGAAATAATAAAAGTTGGTAGGATGACTTGATAAAAATTGAAGGAGAATAAATTTGTTATGATAGAAATGGTAAAAAAAATGATTAAGGTTAGGAATAGAGCATTCTTCTGAAAATGGGGTGTTTAAATTTTAGTTTACGGTATTCGCAAAGTAACTAGGATAACGATTCGTGCGAGGCAGACACAGATTATCATCTGAAGTTATTTTTAAATGTACGAAGAAATGTAATTCAAAATTATATTATTTTGATGCTATTTGAGTGGTATGCACAACTTCATTTATGCAAAATTAAAAGAATACTTAAAATTATACAAAATATTGATTTTAAATAAATTCAAGTTCAAAAGCGTACGTTCAGAGTTATTACCAATTTAATAATTCTCGTCACATCTGGAAACTGTCCAACAACCTTGTATTACTGCAATTGTCACTTAAAAATGGTATATATATATATTAAGGTTGTAGATAGAAACCTTTTGGTTCGGAGGTTGCTGGAATCAGGTATCAGTTTCGTTAATTCCAACCCCATACTTGAAATTTGGTTGATTTTTTTTTCTTTAACCCTATATATTCCTTAAACTCCCGGATATGATTTTTCATAACTTAGGGAGGAGGTGTGTATAAGACACTGGTACGAGGAATTAACTTTATTTTTCATCACTGTTTCAGTAGTTAAATTCAAATATTAACTTTATTTTTGAATACCCACTTTGTGCCAACTACAGTTCTGTTCTTTGGTCTTGGCACAAGAGTCCATACTTTGTTCCTTTCAAATTCATTGAGCTCTTCTTGCATTGCTGTGACCTAGTCAACATCTTGTAGAGCTTCTTCAACCTTTTTAGGTTCAGTTTGAGATAAAAAAGAATGGTAGAGACATTCATTCTGAGTGGCTTTTCTTGTTCTTACACCACTATCAGGGTTTCCAATGATTAAGTCAGGTGTGTGTGACTTAGACCATTTTCTTGCTAATGGAAGTTGACTCCTAGAATAAGAACCTCCCCCTTGATCCATGAATTCTATGTTATTTCTTTGAGTAGTACCACTGTTATTTCTTGATGCTCCCCCAGAATCAGTGTTCCCATGGTTATCAGTATTTGACTCATCAGAGTTTGAGGAAGATGAGTCTGATGATCTTTCTACTGATGTTTCTTGAGTTGAATCACTTGCAATAGTCTCTGGATTTGTGTCATGTTGCTCCCCCTCAACATATGCTTCAGTGTCAGAAGAATTTCCACTATACTGTGGAACCTCAGAGCTTTAAGTGATATCAGGACTTATTGTATCAGAGTCAATATTTAAAAGTTCAGCGTAAGGTACTTCATTTTCAAATCTCAACTTGTCATGGTCATCTGCATCTTCTAGACCTGTTATCTTCTTATCATCAAAAGATACATGTTTAGACTCCATGACTGTTCTTGTTCTCAGATTGTAAACTATGAAGGCTTTTAGAGTCAACGGATAACCTACAAATATTCCTTCATCAGCTTTCAGATTAAACTTGGTCAGCTGCTCTGGATGAGTTTTGAGAACAAAACATTTATAACCAAAAATATGAAAGAACTTCAAATTTGACTTCTTTCCTTTCACCATCTCGAATGGTGTCTTTCCATGCTTGTTGATCAATGTAACATTTTATATAAAGCAAGTAGTTTGCACAGCCTCAGCCCAGAAGTAGGTAGACAATCTTGCTTCTTCTAGCATGGTACTTGCAACTTTTATCAGAGTTCTATTCTTTCTTTCAACAACTCCATTTTGTTGTGGAGTTCCAGGAGCAGAAAACTCTTTTTTTATTCCCTTGAGTTCGCAGAACTCTTCCATAGAGCTATTCTTGAATTCCGTTCCATTATCACTTCAGATGATCTTCACTTTGTATGTTGATCCTTTCTCCAGCTCCCTCACATGATCAACAAGAATGGATGGAGATTCATCCTTGGTGTGCAAAAAATACACCAATGTGTATCTTGTATATTCATCAACAATTACGAGTGCATACCTCTTCTTGGAAATAGACATAACATTCACTGGACCAAAGAGATCAACATGAAGTAGATGATATGGTTCAAGAATTGAGGATTCAGTTTTACTCTTGAAAGATATCTTCCTTTGCTTGGCTTTCAAGTATGAATCACATAAGCCATAAAGAGTAAACACTGCATTGGGCAATCCTCTTACAAGATCTTTCCTCACAAGTTCATTGATATAGCTGAAGTTGAGGTGAGAAAGTCTTTTATGCCAGTTTCAGCTGTCTTCCACAGATGCTCTACTATGTAGACAAACTTTTGAATTTTCAAAATTTGTGGAGACCCTGGCTTCATACAAAATAACATGTCTCACACTAATGTGATCTTGCCATCAGACTTACTGACAATTTCACAATGCTCCTTGTAAAAGTTGGCATGGTAACCTCTGTCACAGATTTGACTCACACTGATCAGATTATGCTTGAGTCCTGCAACTAGAGCTACATTTTCAATGATGACATTGCCAACTTTAACTTTTCCATATACCAAGATTTTTTCTAATTTTCCATCTCCATAAGAAATGTTTGGGCCAGCTTTCTCCTCAAATTATGATAGCAGGGATTTAGCACATCAGGATTTGTAATCTTCTATTCTGCTGTTTCCAGATGTTCAACTGCACGTATTCCGGAAATAGGATATGTAGTATCTTTCCAATAAGAATTCAAGAGAATATCAGAATAATCCTGCTTCTTCTTAGCATCTAACTCTTTCATTTTCTGTTGTCTCACATACATAGGCATATCTTCAGGAAAGAAAAGATCAGCCTCAAGATCTAACATAACATTAGATACGAGAGTTTCTTTACCATCATTAGAATCTTCTATAGCAGCTGGATCTTGCACTAATTTCTGAACTTTATCATCAGCTTCAGTATGCAGAATAGAATGAGAAACTGATCTAGTGGCTTCAGAAGCTCCCACACCTTCAAAAGTTATCTCTACATCTTCAAGTACTGTAGATAAATAAATTGGAGCTTCAATACTAACTTTCAGGAGCCCAGGTCCTGTAGAATGCTGTGGTGATTCTGAAATGGATGAATCTTTATGAATGGACTGTTGTGCTACTACATCTTCAGCAACACCATGGACTTCTTCTGATGGAAAAGAAGAATGAATGGACTATTTTTAAACAAAAATATGGATTATCTCATGTGGTGGAATAGTAGAATGTATGGATTGCAAGAAAGTATCAGTACTTAGACTTGTAGGGAGATCAATAGCCTTTGATACATCAGAGTTTTCCTGAGATTCAACAGACTGATGTTTAGCATCTGTTCCTTTAGTACTCTGAGCATCTGCAAACATATAGCAAATAAAACTTATTTCTCTCTATTCTTTTATAGTAGTCTCACTACTCCTCACACCACACATCTCATGACTTTTAAAAGTCAGAGCTTTTTCACAAGGATTACTAAATCCTCTCTCTCATCTACCTCTCCTTTTGCCAGGAAGGATCCCGCCTCTCTTAAATTCTGTTTTTCTCTCAATATTTTCACACATCTCACAAAAAAGGTTCAGAAAGATTGTCCTACAGAAATAAGAAGTGGCTAAAGAAGGGTGATCTGTGATCATACAACTAGAGGTAGTCCTTAACAAAGGTCTAGATGTAATCATATCAACAAGATTTATCTCATGAAAAGTATACTATAAATGCTGAAAGAACTAAATCAGTACTTAAAATAGATGATGATAAAGTAACACTAGTATTTATACCTTGTGAATTCACAATTAGACTCACAGTAGATATTGTGGTTATGACAGTTATTGTTCATCAATAATGAGAATCTCCATGTGAATTGGAGAGAATTTGATCAGGTTACTATCATATACCATGATCTCAAACCTTTGTTCTTCTTGCAAAGAACTAACACTTGAATGTGTTTAATAGAAGCTATCACAGAGTCTTCAGTAAAAACTGATGAAACCTCCGTGTCTATGTTAGTATCATCAAGATCTACCTCAGAAAATAGTCTCTAACAAACTAAATGTTATTTCTGAGTGGTGAACAAAATTCAAGAATTATGTCACTTGATTTTTGGCAACATTTGAGAAAAGAATTCAAGTGTTTCAGTTGTAAGAAGAAATTTTAAGATATAAGATATATGAAATTTGAGATCAAGTGTGGACAACTTTCTTGATCAGAAAAGAAAGTTTCAAATGATTTTGAATTATAAGCAACACTCAAAGATTATAACTCTTAGTGATTAGGAATTAAATCTTTCTTAAATATTCTTCTTTAACAATAACTACTTTCTATAGTGCTCAATCTGTACTGAAGTGTCACATGAACTCAAACAGAGATTAGTTTATTCATATGCACTATGAAAAATATCTGATATTTAGCATGCAGACTGATTTAACATTTAACATTTAATAACATTCAAGCACACATACAAGAAAGTAATCAAGAAGTCATTTAATGAAGCAAAATAAGATAGAATAATTTCATTTATCCATGAAAAAGAAAAGGACAAGGCATAAACAAGAAAATAGTCCTAATAAGAACTAGAATATTCCTAGAATCTATCATAACTTTTTCTTCTTCATCTCTTCTTGCTTCTTGAGAGCTCGGCGGTGGTAAATCCCCGAGATAGTCTTTGCGAGAGAGATAATTTTCTCTTGCAAGTCAAGTTTCTCTCGCTCAGCCTCTTCGGCTAAGCGTTCATCCTCAAGGGTGATTTCCATCTGAAACAGTTGAAGATCCACTCGCTGATCACTTGACAACTCCTCGTAAACTGAGGATGAAACTTCATGAGAACTGAAGATTTGATCATTAATCTTGACTCTGCGTCCCCATGGGTCATAATAGACACGACCCTTTTCGAACTTGAAAGCTGGATAGTAAATCCCAATAATATTACAAGTACAAAACAAACGTTGAGCCATGAACATTTGAGAAGTTGAGGAGTTGAGTTCAAGAAATCGTGAAATAGAAGTGATTGAAGTGACAGGTCAGTGAGAATTTTTGAGAGTGGAGGGTTGTATTTATAGACAAGAAGGTAGAACCTGAAGAGACTCTTTGATTGACCATGCAATAATTAGACATAATAAGCATACACAGATTACACGTATCTAGGCAAGCAAAAAGTAATCTATCTCTTCATATTCCTATTCCCAATGTAAATACTCAAGTATCAACAAATACTTGCATCAGTAGCTAACTCATTTAAGCAATTAAAAGATATTCCACCCACTCACTGATTAATTAAAAATATTGTTAACAATTTATTTCGAATAAATTCAAAATAACCAATGAAGTATAAGAGTCAATCATGGTTTGACCATTATTAGTATCTTAATTACTAGTATCAGGATTTAACAACTACTGATATAAACTATTAGTCAAAACAAGTTTAACTAATAAAGAGTTTATAAGCATAATTAATAGTTTAACATGCAATCTACACATAAGATCATTTAGCACATTTTGCATGTTATCATGACATCAAACATTTAGCACAAAAATCAGTATTTAACAAGTACTGACACATAATAAGATACCATGCTTCAAAAATATCAGCAGACTTAATTATCAGAGTTTGAGAACTGTCCTGAAATCATTCCCAATTCATTCACCAATCTTGTGAATGTAGCTTCACAGAGAGGCTTGGTGAATATATCTGCTACTTGCTGATCTGTTGGAACAAAGACCAATTCCACTATACTAGCTTCCACATGTTCCCTTATGAAATGGTATCTGATACTGATGTGCTTAGTCATTGAATGCTGCATTGGATTTTCTGTCATTGCAATAGCACTTTGATTATCACAATATAAAGGAATAGAGGAATAATCTAACCCATAATCCAATAATTGATTCTTCATCCATAAAATCTGAGCACAACAGCTTCCTGCAACAATGTATTATGCTTCTGCAGTTGAGGTGGAAATTGATTTTTGTTTCTTGCTATACCAAGAAACCAATCTGCCTCCAAGAAATTGGCAGCTTCCAGAAGTACTTTTCTTTTCTATTTTGCATCCTGCAAAATCAGCATCCGAATATCCAATTAGCTTAAAGTCTGAATCTCTAGGATACCATAATCCCAGATTCATGGTGCCTTTGAGATACTTAAAAATTCTCTTTACAGCTAATATATGAGGTTCTATAGGGTCAGCTTGGAACCTTGCACAGAGACAGGTAGCATACATGATATCGGGTCTACTAGCAGTCAGATATAGGAGTGAGCCAATCATACCTCTGTAGTTAGTTATATCCACCGAAGTACCAGTATTTAAATCTAACTTGGTTGCAGTGGCCATAGGAGTTGATGCAGTTTAGCAGTCTTGCATTCCTAATCTTTTGAGTAAGTTCCTAGTATATTTGGATTGATTTATGAAGGTTCCTTCATTAGTCTGTTTGACTTGTAACTCCAGAAAGTAACTCAATTCTCCCATCATACTCATTTGATACCTGGACTGCATTAGCTTTGCAAATCTCTCACAGAGTTTATCATTAGTAGATCCAAAAATGATATCATCAAAATATATCTATACTAATAACAAGTCCTTACCATGGTATTTATAAAAGAGAGTTTTATCAATTGTACCTCTTGTGAAACCACTCTCTAGCAGAAATAGAGCAAGTGTTTCGTACCAGGCCCTTGGAGCTCGCTTTAATCCATAGAGTGCTTTATCCAGTAAGTATACTTGATCTGGATACTTTGGATCAATGAACCCTGGAGGCCGTTTAACATAAACTTCATCTTCGAGTTCTCCATTTAAGAATGCACTCTTCACATCCATTTGGAACACCTTAAACTTCTTGTGAGCAGCATAGGCAAGAAATATTCTTATTGCCTCTAGCCTTGTAACTGGAGCAAATATCTCATCATAATCAATGCCTTCTTGTTGTGAGTAACCCTTTGTAAATAATCTTGCTTTGTTCCTTGTAACAATGCCCTTGCTGTCAGTTTTGTTTTTGAATACCCACTTTGTGCCAACTACAGATCTGTTCTTTGGTCTTGGCACAAAAGTCCAGACTTTGTTCCTTTCAAATTTATTGAGCTCTTCTTGCATTGCTGTGACCTAGTCAACATCTTGTAGAGCTTCTTCAACCTTTTTAGGTTCAGTTTGAGATAAAAAAGAATGGTAGAGACATTCATTCTGAGTGGCTTTTCTTGTTCTTACACCACTATCAGGGTTTCCAATGATTAAGTCAGGTGTGTGTGACTTAGACCATTTTCTTGCTAATGGAAGTTGACTCCTAGAATAAGAACCTCCCCCTTGATCCATGAATTCTATGTTATTTCTTTGAGTAGTACCACTGTTATTTCTTGATGCTCCCCCTGAATCAGTGTTCCCATGGTTATCAGTATTTGACTCATCAGAGTTTGAGGAAGATGAGTCTGATGATCTTTCTACTGATGTTTCTTGAGTTGAATCACTTGCAATAGTCTCTGGATTTGTGTCATGTTGCTCCCCCTCAACATATGCTTCAGTATCAGAAGAATTTCCACTATACTGTGGAACCTCAGAGCTTTAAGTGATATCAGGACTTATTGTATCAGAGTCAGGATTTAAAAGTTCAGCGTAAGGTACTTCACTTTCAAATCTCAACTTGTCATGGTCATCTGCATCTTCTAGACCTGTTATCTTCTTATCATCAAAAGATACATGTTTAGACTCCATGACTGTTCTTGTTCTCAGATTGTAAACTATGAAGGCTTTTATAGTCAACGGATAACCTACAAATATTCCTTCATCAGTTTTCAGATCAAACTTGGTCAGCTGCTCCGGATGAGTTTTAAGAACAAAACATTTATAACCAAAAATATGAAAGAACTTCAAATTTGACTTCTTTCCTTTCACCATCTCGAATGGTCTCTTTCCATGCTTGTTGATCAATGTAACATTTTATGTAAAGCAAGTAGTTTGCACAGTCTCAGCCCAGAAGTAGGTAGACAATCTTGCTTCTTCTAGCATGGTTCTTGCAACTTTTATCAGAGTTCTATTCTTTCTTTCAACAACTCCATTTTGTTGTGGAGTTCCAGGAGCAGAAAACTCTTTTTTATCCCCTTGAGTTCGCAGAACTCTTCCATAGAGCTATTCTTGAATTCCGTTCCATTATCACTTCAGATGATCTTCACTTTGTATGTTGATCCTTTCTCCAGCTCCCTCACATGATCAACAAGAATGGATGGAGATTCATTCTTGGTGTGTAGAAAATACACCAATGTGTATCTTGTATATTTATCAACAATTACGAGTGCATACCTCTTCTTGGAAATAGACATAACATTCACTGGACCAAAGAGATCAACATGAAGTAGATGATATGGTTCAAGAATTGAGGATTCAGTTTTACTCTTGAAAGATGTCTTCCTTTGCTGGGCTTTCAAGCATGAATCACATAAGCCATAAAGAGTAAACACTGCATTGGGCAATCCTCTTACAAGATCTTTCCTCACAAGTTCATTGATATAGCTGAAGTTGAGGTGAGAAAGTCTTTTATGCCAGTTTCAGCTGTCTTCCACAGATGCTCTACTAAGTAGATAAACTTTTGAATTTTCAAAATTTGTGGAGACCCTGGCTTCATACAAAATAGCATGTCTCACACTAGTCAATGTGATCTTGCCATCAGACTTACTGACAATTTCACAATGCTCCTTGTAAAAGTTGGCATGGTAACCTCTGTCACAAATTTGACTCACACTGATCATATTATGCTTGAGTCCTGCAACTAGAGCTACATTTTCAATGATGACATTTCCAACTTTAGTTTCTCCATATACCAAGATTTTTTCTAATTTTCCATCTCCATAAGAAATGCTTGGGCCAGCTGTCTCCTCAAATTATGATAGCAGGGATTTATAACCAGTCATTTGTCCTGAGCATCCATTGTCCAAGACTAGAACATTCCTCCTATCACCCTGCAATCAGTAATTTGAATCAGTTAGTGTTTTTAAGGACCCAAACATGCTTGGATCCTTTGGCCTTTTTGTTAACATATGCAGCAAAAGACTTCATATCAGAGTTTATGTTAACATTCTTAGTATCAGTATTTATACATGCAGAAACAAATTTTGCTTTAACTAAAGAGGATTTCAGTTTATAAAAATCATAATACAAAATGTGATACTCTTTATATGTATAAATAGAGTGCCAAACACTGCCACAATGAAAACAAGGATTATGTGGTTTATATCTAGTTGTTATATTCCTAAACTCTGATTTAGAAGGAACAACTTTTATCTTTTTATTCTTCCTGCGAGAATTAGCAAGATGATTAGTTCTACCACAGTTTGAACAGGTCTTTCTAGGTGTATCAGGTGGGATTGCATAGTTTCCATTCTTATTAACACCTACCTTGCCATTCCTATTTTTCCTAGACCTTTTCCTCTTGTATTTCATGTATAAATCCTTCAGCTTTTGCTTAAACTGTTTCTGAGTCATTGAACCAATATTAACTAAGTTTGTGTGAACTAGTTCACTCTTTTCAGTAGTTAAGTTTGATCTAGATGTTGATGTAGTACCTTCCTCATGAATTGACTTAACAGAATTAGCACTAGAATTAAACTTAATGGTCTTTATTTGAACCTTGTTCAATTTGACCTTGCTATCAGTTATTATTAGTTCTGTTTTCTCAATTTCTTCTCCATTTTTCTTATCAGAATTAGATCTAGCTGAATATCCTAATCCTGATCCCCAACAACCATTCTCTAAGATTTCCTGAGTTTTCTTTCCTGAGTTAGTCCAGAGTTTAATGTCTTCTTTCTCTTTTGACTTGTCAGGTTTTCCAGATCTAGCTTCCTTCCAATCAGTATCTCTTCTGTTATTCCTCTTATCAGAATTTAACGAACTGGAACCTTTTATGGAAAATCTTCTCCCTTTCCTGAAGTTTCTGTAGACCATCTTCTTGAAACTCTTAACCAGTAGGACAACCATTTGATCCATATCTTCATTGTTGTTGTGATTACTGTCAGTATCTGATTCAGTATCAGGATTTGGGTCATCATCAGAATTTTATGATTTAGTATCTGACTTAGCAATCATGGCTTTCCCTTTGGAGTAGCTTTTCCTCCTAGCTTTCTTCTCTGGCTTCTCTTCAACTTTGAGTGCAACTGGTCTAGATTTTGATCCTTTCCTCTTGCTTCAGTATCTGATTCAGTATCAGGATTTGGGTCATCATCAGAATTTGATGATTTAGTATCCGACTTAGCAATCATGGCTTTCCCTTTGGAGTAGCTTTTCCTCCTAGCTTTCTTCTGTGGCTTCTCTTCAACTTTGAGTGCAACTGGTCTAGATTTTGATCCTTTTCTCTTGCTTCTTTACTCCATCTCTAGTTTATGAGTTTTCAAAATTCCATAGATCTCATCTAGAGGAGTTTCATCAAGTACATAGTTATCCCTTATTGATGTGACTTTATAGTCCCACTTTTCAGGGAGAGCAAGTAGGAACTTCAGGTTTGAGTCCTACAAATCATATTTTTTGTCGACAAGGGATAAGTCATTCAGCAACTTCTGAAATCTGTCATAGATCTCAGTTAAGGACTCATTGTCCCCTGAGTCAAAGTGCTCATATTCTTGAGTAAGTACTGTAATCCTGTTCTTCTTGATAACAGTTGTACCTTGACACTGTACTTCAAAAACATCTCATATCTCTTTTGTTGTCTTACATCCAATGACTCTATTGGACACAATACTATCAAGACTGCTGTGCAGGATATGTCTAACCTTAACATCCTTCATGATATACGAGATATCTTCAGGAGAGTAGTCCTTCCTGTCTTTGTCTATCATCTTCTCTGGTTCTCCTGCAACCGAAACAGCTACCTTCATTGGTTTGTGAGGACCATCATAGATCCTGTTCAAATATTCAGAAACTGTGGCTTCCAAGCACATGGCCATCCTGACTTTCCAGATTGGATATTCATGCACTTTCAGGATGGGCACCTTGATTGCTTCTTACCTACTCATATTGATGACCAACTTTCAGGATTCTGTGTCTCTTCTTTTTTGTCTGCCATTATAGATTGATCTTCAAATCTTAAACTGTTTGTACGTTAACAGCAAGTTCTGATACCAATTGCTAGGCCCTTAATCAATTATAGATGGGGGTGAATACAGTTAATATAATCAACTAGACAAAGCTTCAACAGAATCAACAATTTTTATATTAAACTTATAAAAACTTATTACAAAAATACTCTCTCGAAAGGATGAACAAATATCCTTGAGAGCTGTTAGATTATGCAAAAGATATAATAATATCACAATACTTATAGCATGAACCTAATTTGTGCTTTATATAGAGCACAACTAGTAATGTATAAGGAATCCTATTCAATTAACAACAAGAAAATCTATACTATTGCTTCTGAGATAAAGTCCTTCACGAACTTGAGTTCCTGTTTCCTTTTCCTCTTCAAAGATCAACTGATGTGATAAATACTGATTTCATCATCCGTTGACATCATCATCCGAGATAGGAGAATATAATTCCTAGTTATCAACTTCCATCACCTTTAAATCCGGCATATTCCCATCATACCGTGGATGGAATGAAAACAAATCTCTAGTTTTGTGTTTGGTCCGGAAAAATGAAATGGAATGAATAAAATTAATGAGAAATAATAAAAGTTGGTAGGATGACTTGATAAAAATTGAAGGAGAATAAATTTGTTATGATAGAAATGGTAAAAAAAATGATTAAGGTTAGGAATAGAGCATTCTTCTGAAAATGGGGTGTTTAAATTTTAGTTTACGGTATTCGCAAAGTAACTAGGATAACGATTCGTGCGAGGCAGACACAGATTATCATCTGAAGTTATTTTTAAATGTACGAAGAAATGTAATTCAAAATTATATTATTTTGATGCTATTTGAGTGGTATGCACAACTTCATTTATGCAAAATTAAAAGAATACTTAAAATTATACAAAATATTGATTTTAAATAAATTCAAGTTCAAAAGCGTACGTTCAGAGTTATTACCAATTTAATAATTCTCGTCACATCTGGAAACTGTCCAACAACCTTGTATTACTGCAATTGTCACTTAAAAATGGTATATATATATATTAAGGTTGTAGATAGAAACCTTTTGGTTCGGAGGTTGCTGGAATCAGGTATCAGTTTCGTTAATTCCAACCCCATACTTGAAATTTGGTTGATTTTTTTTTCTTTAACCCTATATATTCCTTAAACTCCCGGATATGATTTTTCATAACTTAGGGAGGAGGTGTGTATAAGACACTGGTACGAGGAATTAACTTTATTTTTCATCACTGTTTCAGTAGTTAAATTCAAATATTTAATGTAAAAATAAATTCATAAATTTAAAAAATATTAATAGCATAAATTAAATTAATAATGTTAATTAATAAAATTACTGATTACAAAATTTAAATTAAACATATTTGTTACAGCACTCAACAAAACACGTGATATCATAAATGATACCTCAACCACATACCACTTTAAACTTATTCCTGATTCCAACCCGATACCCCTTCATGAACCAAACGACTCCTTAAAAAGGGAATGAGAGAACCTTTTAGAAGTGTTCATCAAACCGCACAAACCGCCCGCACCGCATTGCTCCGCATGGTTTAAACTTTTCGTGGTGCGGTCGCGGTTTGTATTTTTGTCAAACCCCGTGGTGCGGTGCGGTGCGGTTTGCGGTTTTGGACTTTGCTCCCGTGGTTCAAACCGCACCGCACCGCATATTATTATAATATATATATAATAGTCTTGTACCTTTATAATAAATAAATAAATATATATTATTATTGTCCCTTTATAATATAAACAAATATATATAATAAGCATTTATGTAGCAATGTTGCAGCTTACAGTGGATGGTTGGATGCTACCGTTTATTGTTTTTTTTGTCAATGACTAATATAATTTGAAATTTTATCTAGTGTATGCCAAACAAAATTAGAAATTTTAGTTTATGGTTCAGATGTACTAAAATTGTATTTTGAAGTAATACTATCAACTTGAAACTTATTTATTAATTTATTTATTGATGTATTGAAAATTGTAAATCGTCCGCATTAAAATTTATTATTTTCTTAAAGCGCTCAAACCGCTTAAACCGTACCGCACCGCATTTTCCTGGTGTGGTTTGCGCGGTTTAAGATTTACGCGGTGCGGTTGCGGTTGCGGTTTGAGAATTCGGACAAACGGCACCAGCGGTTTGGTTTGCGGTTTTGGTTCAACCTTTGATTTAAAACGAGATTTTAAATATTTTTTAGTTTATTTTAACATTATAATATTTTAAATAATTCATTAACATTATAATAGTTATTACATAAGTTCTCGCAACTCTCTCTCCCTAGAGTTAAGACACTGTTGTGAACACACTCTATGAACTTGAACCCAAATGAAACTGCGAGCCTTCACGACATGTTCTGGCATATGCATGGTTGATTGGAACATTTTGCAGGTAAAACAATCTTAAATATCCATTATTTTGGTGCCATGCTACAATTATGAAAAATTTGCAACAACACTAAATGCTAATAGCATAGCAATCAGAGTGAAGCTACAACAAACTATGCTTAAATCTCTATATGAGGTTGCTGTCTGCAAATTCTAGGTTTGTCTGTCTATGTTCAAACCGTCCTAGGACTTCCACCACAGTTAATATACCAAACAGATGACAGACCTTGTTAACTAGGACTTACTTACCAAGAGTGGTTACGATTAAATTGAATGTACATAGCCTCTCTGTCAACCTCCAACCCGTTTAAAACCTTAAGGTGTAAGGGAGCGTACTTACTAGGAATCTATGCAACTTGCAAAAAGATTGGATGTAAAGGCAATCTATGCAAGGACATGGACGAACCATGGCAAGATGACCTAATATTTCACACTTCATAGTGTTCTACAATAATCTAAAACTTGAGCTATTATTCCCAATCATTGTAGATGAATTGCTGCAATTTTCCTGAAAAGAACTAAATTTGAAAAAGGCAAGAGACAACTGCAATTTTCTTTGGAATCTCCCTAAATTATATATGTTTTACCAGCAATGTCAATAAAGAGGTCTTAGAGGCACATCAAATTAAAAAACCAATTAATGATTTGTTATTCCAATTTCCAAGTACCCCCAACCGAGTAAAAGGACAGCAAACATAATACAGGTCCCTTGTCCCAGTTGTTATCATCAGCAAGAAAATGTAACACTGCATCATACAAAATTCGAATAGCTTGATTTATTATGAAAGAAAAAGAAACTTCGACAACTGAATAATAATGATCAAGTAAATGCCACCTTAAACATAAGAAACTGAAACTGACAACTGATTCAGTGCGAGTTTATTAATGCATTTTTTTCCAGTGAATTATAGTAAGTAAAGCGTTGTAGCTATATAAATGATAAGATTGCAAATGCAGATAAAGAGGAGAATTAGGCTGCATCAGGTACCATTCCTGAATTTCTTCTTTGATCTGGTGTCATTAGACTCTGGTATATTGACTGTGGTGGAAGTTCTTGGTATCACTAGTATATTGGAAGCCATGTCCCGTTTCTTCCTTTGCATACCCCTGAGATCTGAGTCTTTCTCGCAGTCTTTGTAGCTTAGACCTTCTAATATCTTGTAATTCCATATCAATAGTACCCGTGATTCTCTGGTTGTGCGCGTGTGTGAGTGCTTTGTGTAATTTTGATATGAACAAACTATAGAAATAATATTCCCAAGGAAAATGCACGAAGGATGATATGCACAGGAGAGTAAATGATAAATAAAAGCACAAAAAAGCTTAGAATAATTATTGATAAACTTTTGTCATAATGGTAACTACTAATCACTCACAAACCTATAACACAGTTAAACAGCAAAACCCGAGCATACAGTGATCGACTTAATCAAACAAACTAAAAACATACCCGCGACATTCATAAGGAATCCACATTCACTAAGAAAGCTTCCAACTCGATATTTAGTTGTATCACTTCAATCAATATTAAGTAACACGAGACTCTCCACGAAAGGCCTAATGGAAAAGGGTGGTGGAAAGCCTTCCTTATAACATGGAAAAGGAGTCCAACTATCCCATGAATCAACGAAATTCTTTGCCAAGTGGTTATCAAGACTATACGAAATCAAGTTACATGATCTTGCAAAAATTGGTTCACCATTGTTCCTTACACCCATGACTCCCACACCAATATCTTCATTTGGACGAATACTCATCTTCTTCTCCCATGAAAATTCAGTAATGGAATAGTATTTTAATATCCAGATTTCAAAATACTCATATCGTTTGTCCCAAACAAAGTAAGCAATAGATTGACCAAGTAGATGAATAGTGTGACTACCACTACTACATTTAGGCAATGAGATTTCACGAAGTTTGTCTGTCTTGGTATCGTAGCAAAGAATTATTTTACGCCTGTTCAAACTAACCGCTGCCCAAAATGCAGCACCATTAATGAAAACAGCGTCAAACCAGTTAATGTCACTAACAAAAACCTTATTTTGGCATATTTTTTTCCAAGAATTCGCATTTAGACTATAAACACCAATGATGACTGAATGGGGGTCAGGTTCACCGCGTCCCAAATGCAAACGAGGTTTGACAATATGTACCACAACATAATCATTAATTTCTGGTACAAACCCAAAAGCTAAAGCGTTCCACTGAGTCTCTATATTTAAAAGAGGAGAATCTGGGAGAGTTTTGTATTTTTCAGCAAGAGGATTCCATAGATATATTTCCTTAGTACAATCACGAAACTCAAAAATCATAGTTACACAGATTAAACCATACGATACTGCACGCCACGCAGACTCACCAGCCAGTCCCGGAGGATATTTTGGCTTACAGTATTCCTCACACTGTACATCATCATACCTTAATGTTAACACATCAGTAAAATCATTCTCGAAAAATAGATATTTAGGATAATGGTCATTAGGAATCTTCTGATAATTTAACTGAAGTGTGATAAACATGTCAGATCCTACGAGATTATACCATGACTTCTGAACGCACCTACACCGCAATATATATTTTACAGGAAGTAGTTTGAGAATTTCTGCTAGTAATTCTTCAGGTAAGTCGTTTATACTCCGCATACTTAACTGACTTTCATGCATATTTCTGCGCTTTTTAAGAATCGGGGAACGATTGTCAAACAAGATCATCTGACTAATATTACTAGTTTTATTCGAAATCTGACTGTGGACAGATTTTTTGTAGCACAATTTACCTTGTGAGGATTTTAGCTTCCTGAGCGGAGCCTGGAAAAAGCCTGATAGCCTCACTTTGTTCTTCTTCTTCGTAGACCTACTTTTTTCAATGGGGTGCATGTTTGTCATGGCTTGTGAACCCTAACTTTTTGTTTAGCTCTTTACAGGTCGTGCATTACATATCTCCTTCCGTCCCTTTTAGCAAAACTTTTAAAATCATATTTGTACAACGATTATCCATATTTTTTGTTATTAAAAAGATAAATAAGTAGTGTTAACGATTATCCATATTTTTTTGTTATAAAAAAGATAAATAAGTAGTGTTATATATTCACAAAACTACTAAATTGTTAAACTACTGAACATAGTGTTATACTTATACTATTAAACTACAATCACAAATTATCCTCTTTTAAATAAATAAATAGTATTATATATCTCCTAAACTGCTATGTTGTTAAACTAAAAACTATGAACACATGTTATCCTATAATTTTAATTACAAATTTATGATTATTATATATATATATATATATAAATATTTTAAAATTATAATATGACGGGATAAATAATATTTTTAAATATCAACGGAACCCGTGCATTACACAGGATTTAAGCTAGTTATTCATAATTACCCATAGCCCATTACATCATAATTGGGCCTAGCACTTTTAACTATTCATTACATCAAATGGGCCTAGGCCCCAGCTTCTAACAAATCAAACACATCAATCGCTTGAACAAATTATTTAAAATCGTCGACCGAACCAAATAAATTACTTAAAATCTTAAACTGAACTGAAACTATATACTTTAATTACATTTTTCGGTTTCGGTTCAGTCTTGTCACGAAAGTATCATAGAACCCGATTGGTAACTGATCAGGTTTCTGAGAATTGGTGTGGATGATCATTATTGGAATATTCTGTTGAAAAAATCTTTACAGAGAATCAATCGTGAATGTGGGAAAATACTTTGAACATTATCACCTCCGCACATCTTGGTTGAGGATGAGAAAACCTTCCATTTACAATCCCCCATGAGGCCCTTGAGGCCCTGACTAATAATTAAAAAATGTATTTAGTAAATAATGGGCTTATTTTATACTCCCTCCGTCCCTTAATACGTTGCCTAATTTGACTTTCGGTACTATTTACGGTAAGCGATTAACTACTAATTTACGTTTAATCTATAATATCAAACATAGTCATGAGTGATCTCGTTGGATTCGTATTTATCAGTACTTTAATACAGTGAAATTTTTATATTTAATACTAATACGAATTTAAAGATATTAACAATCAAAAGTGTGCATTGGCAAACGTGTCCAACACAAAGATGAAACGTTTTTAGGGACAGAGAGAGTATATTGTAAAATACATCCCATATAAAATAAGCCCATGGAGGACATGATGAATATAATATAAGATGGAAATTGCTTCATGCACAATTCTGTACATGTAACATGTTTTAATTGAAATGAGTCTGTGTATTCACATCAACAATTACAATTAAAATATCAACAAACATAATTAAAATATTCCACATCAATTAACATGCCATTCTCTACAAATTTTTTGTAACAAATTCTGGATACATAACATTACTCATATAAGATTCATATGGGTCGTTTTCTAACACAATAATGTTTTAGATGGACGGTTTCTCAATATAATATAGCTCTGGTTGGCTGGCATTTCGAGCGCGTTGAATCTAATGTATGATTTGTACGGTGCCTTTTCGTACAATCTTAATATTTTTTAATGGACCGGTTCTCAGAACACAATAATGTAAAAAAAACTCCATAAATTGGTGTCTACACATTCAAATTACAACACAGACACTTGTCAAAAAAAATAATTACACAACATAGTTCCTATGGCTTATTATAACTCAGCCAAGTCCATGGTTGTTTATGTATCAATCCTAATATTACTATCTGTGTCAATGCATGTAGGCCAAGCGAGGCTGCAGCCAATTACAAGTCTAGTTAAAGTAGTTCAGGTACAATTTAACGGTTTCGTGGCGTGCACGCCCTCCGGAGCCCGTCCAAAAAGCCGTGACATTTTAGGGGCATCCGGAGTGCTTGTTACTGGCTCGTGCAAGGGTGCTAGTGGCACCCTGGCACAGCTGTAACAAATACGTCTGGATTTTATTCGGGATTAATTTCTTTTAAAGATGGTATTATTTATGATCCCAGTCGACGAGTTCCGTGTTTTGTCACCTTGAAGCTTCCTGCTACTGGGACCTCTTGTAAAGTGTTGCCTCCTGCAGGAACTCTAAGAGCACCTGTTCGGTTGCTTAGTCTGACTGGTGGTCAGATTGCCATTGTCAACGCCGAGCCTTTTCAGTATGTGGCACATACTAGCTAGCTTCTCATCCTAATATTGGAAGCTACAAAGCTGGGAGAATCTGCATTACATTTGGCAGCTAGTAGGCATTTAGGTGTTGTTGAAATCATTTTAACTTTTCAAAACACGATTCTGGATCATGACTCTAACTGGGGTGATTCTTTCATGCTGACTGATGAAGAACGTATGGCATTAGACACTATAGCATTCTATAGTGCAGTGCCATTATGGTGGCTGTCACCCTGATATTGGCACAGTTAGGCTGAAAAAATAAAAAAATAAACTCCGCAGCCGGGGATCGAACCTGGAATAATCAATTTGTTTTTCTGATTAGCCAGCGCTACTGCGGAATCTTTATGATATTGAATTTGCCAAATCGTAATATGAACGCTCTACTACACTTTGAAATTAAACGATATGTTAACAAGAACTAGCTTGAGGTATAACCAGTCTTACAGATTTCGGAAATCGGAACTATTTGGTTGAGGTACCGATTTACGATTTATTGGACAATTTTTAAAAAATCGGATGATTTATCGGCGATTTATCGGAAATCGGTCAAATCGGACAAATATTTTTGACCGATTTTTGAGCGATTTATCGGCGATTTTTGAAAAATCGGCCAATTTTTATAACAGAGGGTATAACTCTTTATATTGAGCAGCAGGAAGTGGTTTTGTCAATAAATCAGTAAGCTGAATGTGAAAATTTTTGAGGAAGCCAGAAGTGACATAATCCCGAATAAAATGATAATCTATCTTCAAATTCTTGGTGCGTTCTGGAAATATTTGATGCTCTGCTATGTGTTTGGCCGCAATATTATCATAGTATATATTAATTGGTGTGGGAACTTGAATATGGAGATCGTTTAAAAGCCTTTCTAACCAAATAATCTTACATGTAGTATAGCTCATACAACGATATTCTGCCTCAGCAGTGCTCTTAGAAACAATCTTTGATTTCTTGATTTTCCAAGAAATTAAAAAAGAACCCAGAAAAGCTGCATAACCAGAAAGATATCTGGCTGAGAAGGGACAAGTACCCCAATCAGCATACAATAAGCAGATAATTCCAACGAAATATTAGACTTATAAAACAGTCCAACATTCAAGATACCCTTTATGGCCCGTTTGGAAAACTGGATTTCATTTGAAATTCAGGACATTCAAATATTAGTATAAACATGAGAATTTGAAATGACAACTCAAATCCTGTCATTTGAAATTTCTCATTTGAAATGAAATGTTAAGTATTTCAGGACATGAAAAACAACATCAAGAGATGACTCTGAGCAAGAGCTGAAAGAAACTGAGAAAGTTGTTGAACAGAATAAGAGATACCAGGTCTTGTGAGATTCCAATATAAGAGTTTCCCAACAATGCGTCTGTAGACTTCAGGATCGGACAATTTTGGTGTAGCATCAAGGGTTAACTGAAGGCCCTTGTCCATGGCAAAAAACAGACTTACAATTATCGATATGAGTAGCAGTAAGAAGATCCAAAATGTATTTTCTCTGATTTAATCTAATATCAGAAGAATCTCTAGTAACCTTAATACCAAGTAAGTATTTGAGATTACCGATATCTTTAATGGTAAAAGCCTTATGTAGCTCAGATTTAATAAAAGAAATTTCAGTATAATCATTCCTAGTCAACAGTAAGTCATCAACATAGCAAACAATTACAGTAAAAGATTCATCAGAAGCTTTGACAAATAAAGAATAATTTTGTGTAGACTGAACATAACTCATGAAGATCAAGAAGTTGGAAAACTCATAATTTCATTTCCCGGAAACATGTCTTAAACCATAGATAGATCTTTTGAGTTTGCAGACAAGATCGGGGGCAACTTTGGTATAACCAGGAGGAGGAGTCATATAGATATCCGCATCAATAAAACCATTAAGAACTGCATTGTTAACATCCAATTTTTGGAGATTCCAGTCATGTGCTGCAGTTAAGGCAATAAAAAACCTCACAATAGTAAAATTTGCAACATGAGTGAATGTATGTTTCAAATCCTTTCCTTTGATCTGTTTATCACCTCTAGCAACTAGTCTTGCCTTATATCTTTCAACTTAACCATCTTGGTTAAACTTGATCTTAAAAACCCATTTAGATCAATGCCATGAGTATTAGGAGGTAGAGTAGTTAAAGTCCGGGTATTATTGGCATCAAGAGCATCAAGCTCTTTCTGCACAGCAGCAACCCATCCCGGGTCATCTTTAGCCTTATTATAAGAACTAGGTTCATTTGTATATATTAAGAACAACATTAAGGCTGTGAAGATATTGTGGGTTGAGATGAGAAAAAGTTGATTGAAAGAAAACATTAAACGCATGACAAGTATTGATAGAAGTTTAAGGAATTGTTGAGATGACAAACCGATCAAATTTCTTGTGAACCTGAGAAAGTCTATAATATCTTCTTGTTAAAACTGATTCAGAAATAATAGGAAAGGTAGAAGCCTCAGAAATTCTAGAAGAAGAATCTAGAACAGTACGTACTATGAATATTTTGGAATAAAAGATACAGTAAAAAGGAAAAAAATTCGTTAAAAATAACATCTCTACTAAAAAAATTCTCATGAGATTCAAGATCATATAAGACCTAACCTTTTTGAGCATAAGGATATCCAAGAAGAATGCATTTTCTGACTCTAGGAGACAATTTATCATACGAGGGAATTACAACAAAACAAAGGCAACCAATGACTCTCAAATTATCATAAGAAGCAGGCTTGTTCATAAGGGATCTTCCAATTCATAACAAAACTAGGCATAAGGTTAATCAAGTATGTAGCAGGTAGAATACAATCACCTCAAAACTTAAGTGGCAAATTAGCATGAATTCTATTTGTCCTAGCAGTGTCTAATAAATGTTTATGCTTCCTTTCAACCCTACCATTATATTGAGGATTACCAGAATACTTTCTGGATGAACTATGCTTTCTGATGAAAAAAGAATGGCACAATTAGGCTGAACAATTTCAGTGCCATTATCAGATCTGATGAACTTTACAATATGATTGAAATGATTACTGGTCTAATCTAAAAAACCTTGAACAATACTAAACACCCGATCCTTAGTATGTAGTAATTGCGTCCATGTAACTCTTGTAAAATCATCTAAAATGATAAGAAAGTATCTACCACCAGAAATACTAGGGATATGAAAAGGACCCCATAAATCAATATGTAACAAATGAAAAGGAAAAGGGGCTCTAGAAATAAATTATGGATAGGAAAATTTATGATGTTTAGCAAGAATGCATGATTCACAAAATAAATCATGAGTTTTAGAACAAGATACATAATCAGACAAATGTTTATATTTGCCTAAAGAGACATGTCCCAATCTAGCATGAATTACATCCAAACTACTAGAAACAACATGAGAATTCAAATAACTGTAGAAAGACAAATTACAGGAAGAAATCGAATAGCAAGTGATCCTGTAAAGTTCATTTGTTTTTAATCCAGTGGCTTGGATAGAATCAGCCAAAAGGTCCTGAAAAATACAGCAATCTTTATCAAATTTAGCAAGTAAATTGTTATGATCCAATAACTTACAAACTGATAATAGATTATGTTTAAATCCTGGCATATATAGGACATCAAGTAATTTGATATTAAAGGTTAAGAAAACAGTGCCAGTGTGATCAACTACTTGAGAAGAACCATTAGGTAAAGTGATTTGAATTGGAGTAGATAATTTTGTCATATCAACAAACAAATCTGATAGACAAACCATATGATCACTAGCCCATGTATCTACTATCCAGTAAGGATAATCAGCTGTAGACTGAGTATTAAAAGCTGAAGCAGTACCTTCAAAGTTGCAAGAAGCATCAGTTTCAGAGAGACTAACATTCTGTTACATCATCTTTAACACTTCCTTATAAACCGAAGTAACCATTTGATTATCTATATGGGGAAAATTCTGAGTGTCAGAAGAAGTATTAATATCCAAAGAACTAGAGCTAAGCAATCCAGAAGCATCAAAACCTGTGCTCCAAATTTATTGCCAGAAAGTCCTGTAGATGTAGAAATAATATTTTGTTTGCCCTTGAGATTGACATACCAATCTGAAACCCCAATGTAATTTAAAACACTAATCAAAAGAGTGACTCTTCCTCTTACAATGATTACAAACCAGATCCATTTTGTTCATTTTAAAATCTTTCTTAGGTGCCAAATTTCTTGAAATGGAAGGATAGGAAGAATTATTGTTACTATAAAGAGCACTAACATCTGATTTATTCGTGGGCATATTAAGATGATATTGTTTCTCAATTTGCTGAAGGATATGATAAGCTTTCAATATAGTAGGCAAAGGTTCCATGCTTTTAACAATCAATCACTAGTTTGACCACTTTTAGTCCCAACTTTTACTCCTAAACTAATTTTTTGATTTTTTTTAAAAATATTTATGAATATTCCAACCGTAAGGATATCAAGATCTATATATTTTAGTGATCTGATAAATTTTTAGAAAAAAATAATATATTTGGTTGACTATTTTAATAGTCAACTAATAGTTTGACTATTACTTCTTACTAGTGTTTAGTCACATACTGATGTTCAATTTTTTAAAAAATATTTATGAATGATACAACCGCAAGTATGTCAAAAATCTATATATTTTAGTGATATGATAAAAAATTTAGAAAAAAATAAATGTATTTGGTTTGCTATTTTAACAGTCAACTAGTAATTCGACTGGTTATTTAGTCCCGTACCGATATTTTAATTTTTTAAAAGATGTTTATGAATGATCCAACCGTAAGGATGTCAAGATTTATATATTTTAGTGATATGATAAAATTTTAGAAAATAATAAATGTATTTGATTTGTTATTTTAACATTCAACAAGTAGTTTGACCAGTACGTCTTACTAGTGTTTAGTCTCATACCGATATTTCAATTTTTTACAAAATGTTTATGAATGATCCAACCATAAGGATGTAAAGATATATATATTTCAGTGATATAATTAAAATTTTGGAAAAAAAATAAATATATTTGGTTTGCTATTTTTAACAGTCAACCAATAGTTTGACCAATTATTCTTACTAGTGTTTAGTCCCGTACCGATGTTTCGATTTTTTTCAAAAAAATTATGAATGATCCAACCGAAAGGATGTCAAGATCTATATATTTTAATGATATGATAAAATTTTAATAAAAGATAAATGTATGTGGTTTGTTATTTTAACAGTCAACTAGTAGTTTGACCAGTACTTCTTACTAGTGTTTAGTCTCATACCGATGTTTCGATTTTTTACAAAATATTTATGAATGATCCAACCGTAAGTATGTAAAGATCTATATATTTTAATGATATGATAAAATTTTTAGAAAAAAATAAATATATTTGGTTTGTTATTTTAACAGTTAACTAGTAATTTGACCCATACTTCTTACTACTGTTTAGTCTCATACCGATGTTTCAATTTTTTACAAAATGTTTATGAATGATCCAACCGTAAGAATGTAAAGATCTATATATTTTAGTGATATAATAAAAATTTTAGAAAAAAATAAATGTATTTGATTTGCTATTTAAATAGTAAACTAGTAGTTTAACCAGTATTTTTTTACTAGTGTTAGTCTAATAGCTATGTTTTGATTTTTTAAAAAATATTTATGAATGATCCAACTTTACAGATGTGAAGATTTATATACTTAAGTGATATTACAAAAGTTTTAGAAAAAAATAAATATATTTGATTTGCTATTTTAACATTCAACAAGTAGTTTGACTGGTATTTCTTACTAGTGTTAGTCTAATACCGATGTTTCAATTTTTTTAAAAATGTTTATGAATTAGCCAAACTTACAGATGTCAAGAGTTATATATTTTAGTGATATTATAAAAAATTAGAAAAAAAAAATATATTTAGCTTGCTATTTTCACTCTCAACTAGTAGTTTGACAAGTAATTATTACTAGTATTAGTCTAATACCCATGTTTCGATTTTTAAAAATATTTATGAATGATCTAACTTTACAGATTTCAATATCTATATATTTTAGTAATATTATAAAAATTTAGAAAAAATAAAATGTATTTTAATTATTGGAGCTCCATTATTTTAACAAATAAAGTATAATTAAACATAATTCTAAATTTTACCGCACATTCTTATTAATTGAATTTATCATAAAATCGATCAAAATCAAAATTTAATTTTCTATTAAAATAATGAGTTTTTAAAATAAATTATAAAATTATAAAATTTTAAGAAAAAGTTTAACAAATTCCAATATTTTTTATAGAAATAATCCGGATTTTAATTTTCATAACAACAAATACGTAATAAATGAACTGAATTTATAAATTGACACTCCTAAATTCAACTAACTGCGGTTGTATTTAGCCTGACCACGTCAGCGATCCGCAAATTTAAACACTAAAATATAATCTAAGGGTTGGTATTATATTTTATAAAAAAACTATAAAATAATATAATTTTTTAATTTTAAACCCCTTACCACCCGCCCCCGCCCCCACCCCTTGTTACCCTGTCCAGTGTCTACCTAACCCCCGCGCCTCCTCCTCCTCCCTTGCTCCCCTTCTTTCTTTTTCTACCTCTCTATCTCTCTCAAATGGCCTAAACCCCTTCTAAACCCCACAATTCACATAACTCTCATTGGAAACTTTATGTACCACTTTACTTCGTTGCACTCCCCTGCTCTTCTCCCGCAACTCATTTTTCAATTTTCCGATCCGACCCTCCAGAAATTCGGTACGTTTCGAAACTTATCAACTTGCAATTTTGTATCTATCTATCTTCTTCAACAAAATACAACGGATTTTTAACCGGTCGTATTTACCCGTTTTTCTTGTAATGTTAATATCAACTAGAATTAAAATTAATTTAATGATCAATAAAAATTGGCCGACTGCCAATAAATAGGATTGACCTGACCCGACCGACCAATAGGGATTGTTAAAAATTGGATGATCTTAAAAATAAAATCTAGAAAGATGCGGAAAAACAAGAACAGGTTAGGTCAAATAAATAATAAGCTGCAGCGGGCCAAATTTCCCGAAATCAAATCAATGTCTAAGTACAGGAAGAAGATGAGATTTTTGGGATTTTTTTAAAACTCAGCTCCTCAACCGAAGGCTTCACAAGCGTTCGAAGAAACAACAATGTAGTACGTTGAACTCGATTGAAGGCTCTCGAAAGCAACAGGGGAAGAAGAAGATGAAGATGGCCTTGTTTAATGATCTTGTTTGCAATATCCCTGAGAATAAAGGATTGCAGATTGATGACTTGTCGGAAGATTTGTTAGCAGGAATTCTTGTAAGACTCCCCGTAAAATATATCTTACGTTGCAGGTGCGTCCAAAAATCATGGTACTTTCTCGGTCAAACTCCGATGTTTATTACCCTTCAATTAAATCAGCAGAAAATTATTGCCCGTAATCCTAATTCTAAATATCTCTATTTTGAAAATTATCGAATCGGAGAATTAACAATACATTTTGATGATGTGCAATGTCAAGAATACTGCAAGATTAAACATCTTCCTGGCTTGCCTAAGGTCAGCGGTGCGTGACGTGCAGTATCAAATGGTCTGATCTGCACGGCAACTTTACTTCGTTCATGCAAAAGCCCACACTTCCGGACTATTAACTCTAAATCAAAACTATTACAAAATATAATTTATTAATCTAAAACTCTATCACAAAGGTACTATTACGAAAGCGCAGCTAAAAACGGAAGCCCAAAGGTCAATCTACTCCCATACTAAGATCCTCGAACTCCAATGATTTCCAACTCGAATCATATACAAAACCTGAAATATAAAAGGGGTGAGGTACAAAACTCAGCAAGTACAAATTGACTAACTATTTAACCGGAAAACAATGAGTGTTTTTAATAAAATGATTTTTCTCAAAACAATAATAATTTTGTAAAAACAATTTCTAAAATAAATCCAACCCAAAGTTTTATATCTTAAAATTCAGAATTTAAAACAGAAGAGAGCAGATTTTTATAACAGATCAGAACAGAGTAAAACATAATGAAACGATAATTCTTATAAATACCACAGTCTTGATCTACGGCCACACTTTGCCAGTAGCCGGCATCTAATTCTTATTCTTATTCTCATATACCACACTTTGCCAGTGGTCGGCATCTAAAATTCAATAATTACGCGCCCTTAATAGGTATCTAAAGTTGCATACTCGTGCGCCTACTAAGGGTATCTAAGGCTAGTTCCAGAACTATAGCGTAAATTACGAACGGGTTCGAAAACGTAGAGACTGGGTTTCAAAAGATTCTCGTATCTTATTCTTATATAGTTCGAAACAGAATTCTTATATCTTATACGAAATTCGAAAATCAGAGTATCAAAACTTTTCCGAAAATAAAAGTAGGTCAAAAAGTACTTACCCCAAAGCCTGACCAGATCTGAATATAGCTTTTTTGACCCTCTAAACGACATTTTCTTGAAAAAGATGAAACACGAAAGTTGTAGAGAACGAAAAGAGCTTTACGAAAAGTCCAGGATCACTGAATTCCGACTTACGATGAATTTTCTACGAATTTTACAAGACTGCTGATTTTTGCTGAGAAGAGTCCTACGAATTTTAATGATAAAAACAAGGAATACGAATATGGGGTATTTATAACGATACAAAACCCTATATCTTAACCTACAAGTTATCCATATTAGTATCTGATCCAAAATTTTAGGCCCATTAGTCTAATCTAATTTTAAATCCTAGTCCTTATCTAATTTTAATATTTTTTTCTATTATTCCATTATTGATCGAATTCTAAAAATTACGGGATATTACAGTTCAAATTGGTATGTTGATAACAATTATATCTGTGGAATCCTCTAGTTGAAAAATACAAAACTCTCCCGGATTCACCTCTTCCTTTTAGCGAGAGTAGGTGGAATGCATTGGCTTTTGGGTTTTTACCGGAAATCAATGATTATGTTGTGGTGCATGTTGTCAAACCTCTGCATTTGGCCCGTGGTAAGCATGACCCTCATTCAGTCTTCATTAGTGTTTATAGTCTAAAATCTAATTCTTGGAAGGCATTAAGTCAAGATAAGGTTTTCGTTTGTGCCATTAGTTACAGAGATGCTGTTTTTGTTAATGGTGCTGCATTTTGGATAGCAAAGGGTTCCGACTACAGAAGAAAAATATTGTGCTACGATACCAAGAGTGACATGCTTCGTGTAATCTCATTGCCCGAAGATGATAAAGACAGTTGGCATTGCATTCCAGTTCTTCATTCGCTTGAGCAATCATCTCTTGCTTACTTTCTTTGGAGTAAAACATGTAGCACTCCTATACGTGTAGAAGTTTTGGGTGTAAGGAACAACGGAGAACCAATTCTTGCAAGATCAAGGGACCTGGTTTCGTATAATCTTGATAATGATGAGCCCAACAAATTTGTTGATTCATGTGTTAGTTGGACACCCAATCCGAATTACGATTACCCATGGGAGTGCCCCCCACCGTTTGTTATTCATCCTTTTGTGGAGACTCTAGCCTTGCTTAATATTTGATTGAATTGATCGGGCAAAATATCAAGATTGAATCCTTGTTTGTGAACGTGACTTCCCAAGGCAAGTGAGGTTTATGAATTTTGTGGATTTTGTTTTTTTGCTTAATAATTCCATCATTGTGCGTTACTGACAATTGTTCCAAAAAACGAGATATGATTTCAATTTTATTTAGATATTTGTGGTTTGCTCTTTTCTAGGTTAGATGTGATGTAATGACTAAAGAATAATCTTAAAAGAACAATAATATAGTTAAACAAGAATATCTAGATCTAGACATGGTCTTGGCCCTCATTTAGATGCTTTCGAGATCATTCCAGACTTGGGCCTGGGAGAGGTTTTGCAGGCTTCCTCCTCTGAATCAGCCAACTGCAAATACTTTTATTTCTTCAGAAATGATGCAGATGAAAGTTCCTTCACTTGACCCTTCAGTCTCTAATTTGATGGCACATAATGCAACTTTGTCTAATCCAATTCTTGAGGAAGATCCATCTCTTATCAATATGAATCATGATATATCTGCGAGCCTTACTACCATTAAAGAACCAGATGAAGGGGGAAGCAAAGCTCTTATCAGCTCTGGTAACATGGTTGATAAAGGTTAAGGCAAGATGGTGTTGGATGGTCCTAGTTCTGGTCCTAGTTTTAGTACTGCATCTTCTATATCTGTCAACTCCTCGATGGCTGGCCCTTCTTTTGCAACAGACTTACAGATGGGATAAAAAGAAATTATCATATTAGACGTTTAGGGTTTCCTGGCTTTAGTCTCTTTGTTCTAGTCCTTGTTCTAGTCCTTAGTTTCCTTGGATTCTAGTATTTGGGTTTAGGTTGGTCTGCAGTTGGTTGCATTGGTCTTGTAGTACCAGTAGTAGTTGCCTTTGCAGTGGCCTTGTAGTAGTTTGCAGTTTGCTTAGGTTGTCGAAGAAGGCTCAGTTTAGTTTAAATGTCTCTCCATTTACATGTCCTAAATATGGAGGAGATAGGTGGGTCAGGCCTCTAAATGGTGTTATAAAGGTAAATGTTGATGCAAAGTAACGGATCCAGGTTCAAATATACGGGCGTTGGAATTTTTTCCCCCCAACTAAATGAATATCTATTAGAATAATGTATTATAAACCAGATTATCATTTTATGAAGATGTTTACGAACAACTCGCGCGGTTCATTAAAAACTTGAGCTAGAGCACAAAATTGTGTTTGTTAAGAAATGAGCTGGAGACGAGGTTTTGGCATATTCGGCTTGAGTTTGGTTCGAAATCGGCTCGAAAATATTCAAAATACGATTTTATAAATTGGATAATTGTGAAATTTTTTGGCTAAAAATCCTCTCTTAATTGTTGTAGTTGCAATCGGTAAAATTAGTTACCAACATATAAAGTCAATAAAATTTAAAATCTTTGTACTTTTCAACCATCTTTTGGGGGAAGTCAAGAATACTCTGTAAATTTTGAAAATCAGTTTTGATTCTCATGTCAACTACATAATTAGAAAACCGGTCTAAGTGATAGAGACGGATTTGATCAAATTCTAAATTCTAAATGATAGAAATCTTGCAAATTGAACTAGTTTTAACTCATCAAAAACTGATGAGTAATTACGTGGATCAACATATAAAAGGCATGAAATTAACTTCATGTAACTCTATGAACATGCGTATTCATCTCTCGTAATTAATAATCAATTACAATATTTATCAAACTAACCTTAAAGTGATGTTAATTAGAAACGTTCGTTCAATATCTAATCCTAACGTTTTTTATCATCTACTCTTAACTTTTATTTTCATTTCTAACTCTTAATTTTTTAAAATAAAAAAGTGCAATTTTTACTTATAAATTTGGTGGAGTTGGTCACTTTTTGGGATAGAATACCCTAATTGCTATTTTGAGAAAAATGACCTCAAATGTCATTTCAAAACGGGTCTCGAAGTCCGTTTTCTATAAACCAAAAACGTGATTTCGCGTTTCTTTTTTTTCCCAACATGCAAAACGCAAATGTGTGATACATTTTTTTAATTTTTTTATGCTAAAAACGGAGACTGATGTTGAGTTTTGTGGGAAAACTCAAATTGGTGTTTCGTTTTTCAATTTTTTTTTACAAAAAATACTAGATAATATTATGTTTCTAAACTTAACACGATATTCTAAAAGATGTTTTATTCATATTTTATCCATGTCTATAAATATTTTAATATGTTTAAAATCCAAACTGAGATATGGTGAAACCTAAAATATTAAAAATAATTAATATTTATAGTTCAGTTATTAAAGTTTAGGTCCTAAACCGTAGATTAAATTAGGGTTTTAAATACTAGGGGTTAGGGCCTAGACCCTAATTCCTAAAACCTAATTCAGTGTATATTTTAATAATTTATTTTTTAATATTTTTAAAACCCAAAAAGGGGATTGGTGAACCTTACAGTGTTAAAAATTGTTAAATTAGGGCTTACTTTTTAATATTTTAGGACTCACCATTCTTAATTTAGATTTTAAAAATATTAAAATAATTATTAATTTATAATAAAATACGAACAAAACATTCCTTAATATAGAGTATTGAATAATCTCCCTTTATTTGGACATCATTCAATATTTGGACATCATCCAATATTTAGTAAAAGATATATATTATTATTTTGTAAGTTTGTACCACATTGAATCCGCAGTAGCGCTGGCTAAATCAAAAAAATTGATATTAATCCGGGTTCGATCCCCGGCTGCGGAGTTTCTCTTTTTAAAATTTTTTTTGCCATTCCTATCCTTGCTGTAATCCAGGTTATATGGCTTGTTTTTGCAGACTTTAGTCTGTCCAGTTTGGGCTTGTTCTGAAGCTTGGCGGTTTCAGTTCCAGCAGACTTTACCTAATTATTGACTTTTACCGAAGGATTATTAAGTACCACAGAGAAGAGAGTACTCTTTTTGTTGAATATAAATGAACTAGTTCCTGATAGAGCTGCACTGATGGAACAAAAAGAAATGAGTAGTAGTTCACAGCGATTACATTGATAGCAGAATAGCTTAATTCAAGTACTTTCAATCTGGAGACTCTTTCGTGTAGTCATGTGAGTACTTCTCTCATCTAGTCATCTTCTATTTTTCTCAGGACCCGCTACAATAACTTTTTAAATTGTTCTCCTTCGGTGTAACTTAAGCAGGTATTAAGTTTAGTGAATGATACGATAAACAAGTAAGGATGATATTGAAGCAGTAACACAAATATGCCTGATGATATTGAAGCAGTAATCAGCTATATTCTTATCTGAACATGCAAATAAATATGCCTGGAGACTTTCACATTACCTGCAAATAAATAATTTAAGCTTAGGCAATAAAATGGCATTAGTCATTGATTACCCCCGAGTAGAAAAAGTTTGAAAAGCATCTCAAAAAATGGTAATTATGCCCTTGCTGAATTAAAAAAAAATGCTCAATTCCGGGCAAAAAATAAGTTTCATTTTATTTTGTACTGAGATGTTGCAGCAAGGTAGACTCAGACACACACAATGGTTAAAAAAAAATTAAAAAATGATTCTTTTCTTGGAGAATTTTAAATATTTATCGTAAGTTCGATGTTTAATTAGCCAGAGCTACTGCAGATTCTTTGCTTCTGTGCATGGAGAATTTTAAATATTTATCTTGTAGATTTTGACATACTGTATGTACAAACTACAAACACAAATACTACTGTTACTTCTTTAAAATCAACCCATTTGTGTTTCTTGAAGTTTAATCATACATATTTATCAGACAAAGCTCAATCTAAAGGTAATGTTACTATAAATAATGAGCCTGTTAGGAATCTTTTCAAGAAATATGGATATTTTAGTGATGCAAAAATATCGAAATTGATCAATAAGTGCCCATCATTTTATGAACAAACATATCCCAGTTCAAATTCATCGAAACGTAAATGAACAGGACCTGAGCAGCAGAACAAAACAGTCTGATTAACCTACCTGAACTTCATATGATCAATATGTAAGGGGCATTCATCGAAACGTAAATGAACAAGACCTGAGCAGCAGAACAAAACAGTCTGATTAACCTACCTGAACTTCATATGATCAATATGTAAGGGGCAGTTAAGGTAAGCTGTATTTTATCATGTACTGAGATGTTGCAAGAATGTAGTCTCAGAAACAAGGGCAAAAATATAAAATAAAAGAGTAGTTTCGCAGCCGGGGATCGAACCCGGATTATATCAAGAATTGATGATTAATTTAGCCAGTGCTACTGCAGATTCAATATGTTGAATTTTGAATTCACTTTATTTAATATTAAAATGTCTCACATCTTAATTATCTTAATTCACTTGAGTAAAATAAAACTACAAAAAATATCCAAATTGTTCGCACTCAAGATTTTGTACTAAATTGAGTACCAAACTTATTCTTCTAAAATTACATGTCATGTTCATTTGTGATGCGCATATTAATATACATGAGATCCATTTAAGATATAAATGACCACCGGTTAACTGAGATTTTTGGAATTTTTTTTGAAAACATTTTAAAAAAATTAGCATTTTTCTTGAGGATATAATTTCCATAATATCTGCTATTCCTAATACAAACTAGCCAAAAGACCCCTCTATATATAGTCCCCAGTCATGCTCAGCACATTTATTCTCAGTTTCAACTGAGAGCTTTAGTTCATATATAATTATACATGCACTTGTTCTCCCCTGTTCTATTAGACTACTTGCTGCATAATCTTCTCTGCAGGTTCTTTCACTATCATTATTTCATGATTCCACAGCTTTAATATTCCAATCTCCTTTGCACAAGCATAAAGTTCTACTACCATGTCATCAGAAACATTGGCAAATGCTCATTAAAAAGGTAAGAAGCACGCGTTGAGAGGTCCTCTATCAGACGTATTTGTAACACGATAATCATCAGCAAATTTCTCCAGTAATCAAATTCAAATAGATCATTAAAAAAGATAAGAAGCACACATTTCTCTATTATTAGATAGATTTGAAAAAGAAACTTGCTTCAAGTTCAATACACATCTTCCTATAAGTGAAACAGACCAGTGAAACATTGAATAACATGTTGGTCATTACATATCATCTGGCAAATGCATTCAGCACCGAATATGCATTTTAGTAGCCCTAAAACAGAAATAGCTCGAGTAGTACGTTCTAAGGAAAGAATCGGCCTATTTAGTTATTCTTATAAGGCCATCTCCAAGAGTGGCCTATCGGTCTAAATTTGGACCGATTCAACAGTGGCCTATTCCAATTTAGGCCATTGAATAGTGCCGGCTATTCACATATTTCTAATAATAATATACTTGAGTGAAGATGAACATATTTTTAATTCAAATTAATAATATACTTGAGTGAAGATGAACGTGATTTGAGTGCTTCAATTCAAGAGCTGATCGAAATTCCAATTCCCGAAGTTGAGACGCTTGAAAATGATGAAAATACTCGATATCAACAATTTCTTTGACGATATCGAAAATAAAAAACAAAAAAGCTCATATTCTTCTTCGAGATGCATTAATCGAGCATGTGTGGGAACAATATACTAATTCGGAGTAGTTCAATATTTTCTATTTTTCTTTTAGTTAATTTAATTATAATATTATTTTTTCTTGTTTAAGTGTAATGTTTTATAATTTAATAAATTTTTAAGTTTGAAATTAATATGAATAAGTATGTGAATTAGTACCAACACATTAAAATAACAATATATTAATAGTTAAAAAAATAAAATATTGATATATGAATTTGGACCAAAATTTAGACCGAACTATTGGAATAGAGAGTTGTCTCGGTCCAAATTTAAGCCAAAATTTAGGCCAAAAATCTTGGCCACTCTTGGAGATGCCCTAACGGGTCAAAGATTCGGAACAAATGTCACTTTACACAAGTGATGGCGCTACAATTGAACATACAGAGAAAACAGTCAGTTCTAGAAGATAGGGAATATAGAAGGCAAAAAGTGGAGATCTTAATGGAATTTACTAGGAAAAAGTGAAAAACTAAAATCAAGTAGATAACTACCTAAGAATCACATTAAAAGAGAAACTGTGAATTTAAAAAAAAACAGACAAAATCTACAATTTATTTCAATACATATCGAGCAAAAGCAGAATCAAACTCTAGCCCCGCATGCTCCTCAGTTACGACCAACCAGCAGATAATGGACTCCAAATTGTGGGAAGCTACAAAGGTTGGAGATGTATCGTGACTCTAACTAGGATGACTGCAGGGTGCTGACCGATGAAGAACGTGTGGCCTTAGTTAAAATAAGGTTATTGGAGAAGGTACTGGTGAATGATGAGGGCAATACAGCTTTACGTGAAACATTGCTTAATTTTAAAAATGATTATTTCGATGATCCAACCGTACGGATGTTAAGATATATCAATTTGATTCATATGAAAAAATTATTAACAAATTTGAAATTCATCTTAAATGTCAGGATTAGAAAATCCAGTAAAAGTACCACTCTCGACAACGAGACTCGTTCCCGATTTACAAGATTAATTTTTAAAATGATTTTTTCGACGATCCAACCGTACGGATGTTAAGATATATTATTTTTAGTCATAAGAAAAAATTATTAACAAATTTGAAATGCATCTTGCAAGTCACGATTAGAAAAATCCAATAAAAGTACCCCTCCCGACAACGAGACTTGTTCCCAATTTACAAGATTAATTTGTAAACTGATTTTTTCAACGATCCAACCGTACGGATATTAAGATTTATCAATTTTAGTCATACGAAAAAATTATTAAAAATTTTGAAATTCACCTTGCATGTGAGGATTTAAAAAATCTATTAAAAGGACCACTCACGACAACGCGACTTGTTCTGGATTTACAAGATTAATTTTTAAAATAATTTTTTTGATGATCAAACCGTACTGATGTTAAGATATATCAATTTTATTCATAAGAAAAAAATATTAACAAATTTGAAATCCATCTTGCATGTCAGGATTATAATCCAGTAAAAGTACCCCTCCCGACAACGAGACTCGTTCCCGATTTACAAGATTAATTTTTAAAATAATTTTTTCGACGATCCAACCGTACGGATGTTAAGATATATCAATTTTTGTCATATGAAAAAATTATTAAAAAAATTGAAATTTATCTTGCACGTCAGGATTAGAAAAATCCAGTAAATTTACCCCTCCCGACAACGAGACTTGTTCCTGATTTACAAGATTAATTTTTAAAATGATTTTTTCGACGATCCAACCGTATTGATGTTAAGATATATCAATCTTAGTTATAAGAAAAAATTATTAACAAATTTGAAAATCATCTTGCATGTCAGGATTAAATAAAATCCAGTAAAAGTACCTCTCCCGACAACGAGACTCGTTCCCGATTTACAAGATTAATTTTATAATGATTTTTCGACGATCCAACCATACGGATGTTAAGATATATCAATTTTAGTCATATGAAGAAATTATAAAAAAAATTAAAATTCATCTTGCACGTAAGGATTAGAAAAATCCAGTAAATGTACTCTTCCCGACAACGAGATTCATGGTATCTGTTAGGAGGAAACACGCACACACATATTCGAGATTTAGTTCTACCAATACGGAGTACACACACACAATAATATATTTGACGTATAAAATTCACATCCCAACTTGTATTATTACTCAAAAAAATCATCAACAATACATCAACAATACATCAATACATAACACCTCAATGGTGTCCCAAACTGATACTTGAGTCAACCAATGCTCAAGCATCTCGCACACGATACCTAAAACAAGTACATCTCTTAAGCATACTCAAAATAATAACATGACTATGTAATATAGTCATCACAAACGTAGCCAACAAGACAAACATAATCTGATTATAATAATAATTGTCTACCCATACAATTATTACCCATTCCCATTATATGATAATAATTGTCTAATACATACGATTATTACCCAATCCCATTATGATAATAATTTTCAACACATAAAATTATTATTCAATCCAATTATGTCTTGTATCACCAAACCCAACCAATCATCTTGAGTTGAAACCCAACAATCCTCCCCTTCAACCTAATACTCTAGATCAAATAGAACGGTAACTATCAAAACATCAATGTCAGTTCGCTGATGCCTCCCCTCGAATAAGAATCCTTTCATCTCGTTCTTCCAACTTTTGAAAATCACTAAAACCCGTATAGTGACCTCCAATACCTCCAATTTACCGTTCTTCATTATAACGACATATCCATCCACAAAATTATGTGCATCAAGCACAAGTGCCTCCTTTAATCATTGAGTCACCCAATCCTTACTTTCACAATCCTTCGGCCTCTTGAAGAATAACAACAACATCATCCAATGATCCCTTCCATCTTTACCTGATTGATCAACTATCAAACCATTGAAACTATTACAATGATCCCTTCCATCTTCAACCTTGAGTCCGAACGAATTGATCCACGGTGCAAGTCAACCGCCATACCGCACATAACTTTGTCAACATATCCACGAACGTACTCCACCATATCAATTGAACCTCGAACGTTCCTCCAACCCAATTCATCACGAAACTCGAAACTCGGCTGTGATACCACTTGTTAGGAGGAAACACACACGCGTATTCGAGATTCAATTCTACCAATACGTAGTACACACACAACAATATATTTGACGTGTAAAATCCACATCCCAACTTGTATTATTAATCAAAAACATCATAAAATCTTTCTCAACAGATTCAATACAAAAACATAACTATATACCCCAAAAGTAGAGATAAAACACACACTTCAACAGGAGATACACAAACACACAAAAAATTGGATTTTAGAAAGAAAATGAAGGAGTTAGGGTTTTCCACCAGAGAAAACCCGTGAAACCTCTCGATTAACTTGAGAAAAGAGAAACCTCGCGAGATGAGTGAGGGAGTTGGCGAGCAAAAAGAAAATTATGATTTTATAAAAGCTTAATGACGCAGCTAAATTTTAGTTTAGATCAATTATACGAATTATACTTTACTGTGATGTTAATTTTATCTAATCATGAACCAATAATTTACATTATTGTGTTTTAATTCGAGACGCATTATATCAATTAAATCCAACTAATTATTATATTTGATTTTAATTTTTTATTTATGGACCAAAATGATGATTTTATTTTTGTTCGGATAATTAGTATATATACAATTTTTTTAGTTGGTAGAACTATATTTTGATTTTAATTCGTTTTAATTTGGATCAATTGTATATTAATTTTTTAATCCGTTTGAATAATGTGTTTTTGTTTTATATCAATTTAAAAGTATTATATTTTTAACCAGATCAGTAGCATCTATTATTTTGTCTTAACTTGAGGTATATTATACCAACCAATCCCGCTAAACATTATTTAATTTTATTTGTTTCAGGCAGAAAAGTGTACATGATTTTATTTTATCTCGAGACAATTATACCGATTAACAAATTATCTTTCAATTTTAATATCTATTAAAAAATTATAGATTTTTGAATTTAAATTTATAGAGTAAATTTACTTTAACATCAATTAGAATTAGAATTAGAATTGAATTGACAAAGTAAATTTACTTTAATATCAAATCAATGTCTAAGTTCTCTTCTCACAACTCTCGGTTAGTAAACAAGTACAGGAAGAAGATGAGGTTTTTGGGATTTTTTACAGCTCAGCTCCTCAACCGAAGGCTTCACAAGCGTTCGAAGAAACAACAAAGTGGTACGTTGAACTCGTTTGAAGGCTCTCGAAAGCAACAGGGGAAGAAGAAGATGAAGATGACCTTGTTTAATGACCTTGTTTGCAATATCCCTGAGAATAAAGGACTGCAGATTGATGACTTGTCGGAAGATTTGTTAGCAGGAATTCTTGTAAGACTGCCCGTAAAATATATCTTACGTTGCAGGTGCGTCAAAAAATCATGGTACTTTCTCGTTCAAACTCCGATGTTTATAACCCTTCAATTAAATCAGCAGAAAACTATTGTCCGTAATCCTAATTCTAAATATCTCTATTTTGAAAATCTTCGAAAAGGACTATTAACAATACATTTTGATGATGTGCAATGTCAAGAATACTGCAAGATTAAACATCTTCCTGGCTTGCCTAAGGTTAGCGGTGCGTGGCGTGCAGTATCAAATGGTCTGATCTGCACGGCAATTTTAATTCGTTCAAATGGTTATGTTGATAATAACATATATCTGTGGAATCCTCTAGTTGAAAAATACAAAACTCTCCCGGATTCACCTCTTCGTTTTAGCGAGAGTAGGTGGAATGCATTGGCTTTTGGGTTTGTATCAGAAATCAATGATTATGTTGTGGTGCATGTTGTCAAACCTCTGCATTTGGCCCGTGGTAAGCGTGACCCTCATTCAGTCTTCATTAGTGTTTATAGTCTAAAATCTAATTCTTGGAAGGCATTAAGTCAAGATAAGGTTTTCGTTTGTGACATTGGTTACAATGATGCTGTTTTTGTTAATGGTGCTGCATTTTGGATAGCAAAGGGTTCCGACTACAGAAGAAAAATATTGTGCTACGATACCAAGAGTGACATGCTTCGTGTAATCTCATTGCCCGAATATAATATAGACAGTCGGCCTTGCATTCCAGTTCTTCATTCGCTTGGGCAATCATCTCTTGCTTACTTTCTTTGGAGTAAAACATGTAATTCTCGTATATATGATTATTTCAGCATGTGGGTACTAAAATATGATTCGTTAAATGAATTTTCTTGGGAGAAAAAGATGAGCATTGATACATGTGAAGGTATCACTTCTATACGTGCAGAAGTTTTGGGTGTAAGGAACAATGGAGAACCAATTCTTGCAAGATCAAAGGACCTGGTTTCATATAATCTTGATAATGATGAGGCCAACGATTTTGTTGATTCATGTGTTAGTTGGACACCCAATACGAATTACGATTACCCATGGGAGTGCCCCCCACAGTTTGTTATTCATCCTTTTGTGGAGACTCTAGCCTTGCTTAATATTTGAATTGAATTGATCGGGCAAAATATCAAGATTGATTCCTTGTTTGTGAACGTGACTTCCCAAGGCAAGTGAGTTTTATGAATTTTGTGGATTTTGTTTTTTGCTTAATAATTCCATCATTGTGTGTTAGTGACAATTGTTCCAAAAAAATGAGATATGATTTCAGTTTTTTTAATATCTGTGGTTTGCTTTTTCCAGGTTTCATGAGATGTAATCACTCAAGAATGATGTTAAAAGAACAAGAATATAGTTAAAATATATGTTAACACTTAACAAGAATATGAATCTTTATGGTTAAGAGCAAGCTTATTTAGTAAGCTTGAAATCACGAGGGCGTTCTGGTGGAAGCTCGAATTGGTTCTGCAGAAGGGTTTGTTGCTCCCGAGATAGCAGAGGCCATTGCAGGGCGAGAGGCGTTGTGCTGGATGAAGGAGGTAAACAGGTCTCATGTTGAATTAGAGTTGGATTATTATGTGGTTGTAAAAACAATCCTGAGTAAAGTTTTAATGACTTCTTCATTTGGTGTTATTATTAGTGACTATAGGTGGCTGTCAGATCAACTACAAAATGTTCAGTTGTATTTTTGTGTACCTTTCGCTAAATTCTTACCTTGGTCACATAAGGCAAGATCTTAACTAGTACACCAACCCTGCAAATAATAATTTTGTCAGTACAACGATATCACTGTAAATAGGATTTACCGTAACTAATGTGGCAGAAAAATATTACTGCCAATTACATTACACAAAAACACATGATTCATAACTCTGATTACAAAAGCAAACCAAAAGCTGAAGGATACAACTTTATTAAATCCTGCAATCCAATTTATGTTATTATTTCATGTGTTCCTCACTATAATGAGATATTTGAAATTTTTTAATGTTAAAATTATACCGTTTTATTAAAATTTTGAATTATTTCGGGTCATTTGGACATCATTCAATATTCATAAAAGGTATATATCATAATTTTGCAAATGTATAACATATTGAATCCGTAGTAGCGCTGGCTAAATCAAAAAATTGATATTAATCCGGGTTTGATCCCCGGCTGCGGAGTTTCTCTTTTTTAATAATTTTTGGAGTACTCTTTTTGTTGAATATAAATGAACTAGTTCCTGATAGAGCTGCAGTGATGGACCAAAAGGAAATGAAATCTGTAGACTCTTTCGTGTAGTCATGTGTGTACTTCTCCCATCTAGTCATCTTCTATTTTTCTCAGTGTAACTTTTTAAAATGTTCTCCTTCAGTGTAACTTAAGCAGCTATTAAGTTCTGTATCGTAGTCTATATATGTTATTTACCTATTTTTTAGTGAATGATACGATAAACAGGTAAGGATGATATTGAAGCAGTAGCAGAAATATGCCTGATGATATTGAAGCAGTGATCAGCTTTATTCTGATCTGAACATGTAACCAAGAAGCTTGACGATTTCTCGAGACTTTCACATTAGCTTAAACACACTTCACATCTATACCTGCAAATTAATTATTTAAGCTTAGCCAATAAAATGAATGATCTCAAATAAGAACCATAAATGGGATTAGTCATTGATTAGGCCGAGTAGAAAAAGTTTGACAAGCCTCTCAAAAAGGGTAATTTGTGTTGCTTGATCCGAACAAGCTGATTCTTTGCTTCACTGCAGATAAAAGAATACAAGTACATTGGATCAACTGTATCACACATTATCTTGTTTGCCAACTCTGTTTATTCAAAATTCAAAAGAGTTCCAGCTTAATATGTTGTTCGATCAGTTTAAACAATAGTAAGCAAGCCTAGACTCTCCACAAGCATCATCTAGTACTTGTTTCTAGCAGCTTCTTTGTAATATCCAGCATCGTCTTTGTGCTGTGTTCCCAGAACTGTCCTTTCCTACGTGCTGCGATCTGGTAGTTTACTCCAATTGTACGATAATCTTCGACAGGAGAAAATAGGCTCAATTCTGGGCAAAAAATAAGTTTCATTTTATTCAAGAGGAAACCAGTTGAGATGCTGCACCAAGGTAGACTCAGACACACATAATGGTTAAAAAAAATTTAAAAATGAATTCCGCAGCCGGGGTTCAAACCCGGATTAAATTACAAGTTCAATATTTAATTAGCCAGTGCTACTGCGGATTCTTTGTGTCTGTGGTTAGAAAAGTTTTAATATTTATCTTCTAGATTTTCACATATGTACAAACACCAATGCTACTACTGTTACTTCACTACAAGAAAAAAGTCCATAGACATCGGTTTTTGGCCGATGTCTATGCTGTTAACCAACCGATGTTGATGTCGGTGATGTCTATTCTAGACATCGGTGGATACCCGATGTCTATGCAAGCTTAGACATCAATTTTGGTTAAAAAACTGATGTCCATGTATTTTTTTTTACAAAAAATGTTATAAATAAATTATTTAATAACTAAATACACCTATTAAAACAGATTAAACATATAATGAGCTATGTTTTTTGTCACAAAGACATCAAAAATTTTCATATGGGTGATGTAAAATGGTGTATTAAACATTTGATTCTTCACTGAAAGGTGATGTCTATTTTAGCATATAAACATCAGTATTTTCTTGAATAAAGTGATGTCTATGTTTCATTTAGATTTGAATATGTTAGTCTTTGACAACAGTTGTTTGTCTGAAACTGATGTACATTGTGTTGTTTGACATCAGTATTTTTTGGTTAAAAGTGATGTGTATACTGTCACATAGACATCAATTTTATCTTAAACAAAGTGATTTCTATGTTTCATTTAGACTTGAACCTGGATTTCTTTGACATCAATTTTTTTACCTTAAAATGATGTACATTAACTTTTTTGGCATCAACTTTTCTTCTTTAAAAGTGATGTCCAATTGCTTTTGTAACTAGCATACATCAAATATATGGATCTTTGGTCTTGGCACAAAAGTCCAGACTTTGTTCCTTTCAAATTTATTGAGCTCTTCTTGCATTGCTGTGACCTAGTCAACATCTTGTAGAGCTTCTTCAACCTTTTTAGGTTCAGTTTGAGATAAAAAAGAATGGTAGAGACATTCATTCTGAGTGGCTTTTCTTGTTCTTACACCACTATCAGGGTTTCCAATGATTAAGTCAGGTGTGTGTGACTTAGACCATTTTCTTGCTAATGGAAGTTGACTCCTAGAATAAGAACCTCCCCCTTGATCCATGAATTCTATGTTATTTCTTTGAGTAGTACCACTGTTATTTCTTGATGCTCCCCCTGAATCAGTGTTCCCATGGTTATCAGTATTTGACTCATCAGAGTTTGAGGAAGATGAGTCTGATGATCTTTCTACTGATGTTTCTTGAGTTGAATCACTTGCAATAGTCTCTGGATTTGTGTCATGTTGCTCCCCCTCAACATATGCTTCAGTATCAGAAGAATTTCCACTATACTGTGGAACCTCAGAGCTTTAAGTGATATCAGGACTTATTGTATCAGAGTCAGGATTTAAAAGTTCAGCGTAAGGTACTTCACTTTCAAATCTCAACTTGTCATGGTCATCTGCATCTTCTAGACCTGTTATCTTCTTATCATCAAAAGATACATGTTTAGACTCCATGACTGTTCTTGTTCTCAGATTGTAAACTATGAAGGCTTTTATAGTCAACGGATAACCTACAAATATTCCTTCATCAGTTTTCAGATCAAACTTGGTCAGCTGCTCCGGATGAGTTTTAAGAACAAAACATTTATAACCAAAAATATGAAAGAACTTCAAATTTGACTTCTTTCCTTTCACCATCTCGAATGGTCTCTTTCCATGCTTGTTGATCAATGTAACATTTTATGTAAAGCAAGTAGTTTGCACAGTCTCAGCCCAGAAGTAGGTAGACAATCTTGCTTCTTCTAGCATGGTTCTTGCAACTTTTATCAGAGTTCTATTCTTTCTTTCAACAACTCCATTTTGTTGTGGAGTTCCAGGAGCAGAAAACTCTTTTTTATCCCCTTGAGTTCGCAGAACTCTTCCATAGAGCTATTCTTGAATTCCGTTCCATTATCACTTCAGATGATCTTCACTTTGTATGTTGATCCTTTCTCCAGCTCCCTCACATGATCAACAAGAATGGATGGAGATTCATTCTTGGTGTGTAGAAAATACACCAATGTGTATCTTGTATATTTATCAACAATTACGAGTGCATACCTCTTCTTGGAAATAGACATAACATTCACTGGACCAAAGAGATCAACATGAAGTAGATGATATGGTTCAAGAATTGAGGATTCAGTTTTACTCTTGAAAGATGTCTTCCTTTGCTGGGCTTTCAAGCATGAATCACATAAGCCATAAAGAGTAAACACTGCATTGGGCAATCCTCTTACAAGATCTTTCCTCACAAGTTCATTGATATAGCTGAAGTTGAGGTGAGAAAGTCTTTTATGCCAGTTTCAGCTGTCTTCCACAGATGCTCTACTAAGTAGATAAACTTTTGAATTTTCAAAATTTGTGGAGACCCTGGCTTCATACAAAATAGCATGTCTCACACTAGTCAATGTGATCTTGCCATCAGACTTACTGACAATTTCACAATGCTCCTTGTAAAAGTTGGCATGGTAACCTCTGTCACAAATTTGACTCACACTGATCATATTATGCTTGAGTCCTGCAACTAGAGCTACATTTTCAATGATGACATTTCCAACTTTAGTTTCTCCATATACCAAGATTTTTTCTAATTTTCCATCTCCATAAGAAATGCTTGGGCCAGCTGTCTCCTCAAATTATGATAGCAGGGATTTATAACCAGTCATTTGTCCTGAGCATCCATTGTCCAAGACTAGAACATTCCTCCTATCACCCTGCAATCAGTAATTTGAATCAGTTAGTGTTTTTAAGGACCCAAACATGCTTGGATCCTTTGGCCTTTTTGTTAACATATGCAGCAAAAGACTTCATATCAGAGTTTATGTTAACATTCTTAGTATCAGTATTTATACATGCAGAAACAAATTTTGCTTTAACTAAAGAGGATTTCAGTTTATAAAAATCATAATACAAAATGTGATACTCTTTATATGTATAAATAGAGTGCCAAACACTGCCACAATGAAAACAAGGATTATGTGGTTTATATCTAGTTGTTATATTCCTAAACTCTGATTTAGAAGGAACAACTTTTATCTTTTTATTCTTCCTGCGAGAATTAGCAAGATGATTAGTTCTACCACAGTTTGAACAGGTCTTTCTAGGTGTATCAGGTGGGATTGCATAGTTTCCATTCTTATTAACACCTACCTTGCCATTCCTATTTTTCCTAGACCTTTTCCTCTTGTATTTCATGTATAAATCCTTCAGCTTTTGCTTAAACTGTTTCTGAGTCATTGAACCAATATTAACTAAGTTTGTGTGAACTAGTTCACTCTTTTCAGTAGTTAAGTTTGATCTAGATGTTGATGTAGTACCTTCCTCATGAATTGACTTAACAGAATTAGCACTAGAATTAAACTTAATGGTCTTTATTTGAACCTTGTTCAATTTGACCTTGCTATCAGTTATTATTAGTTCTGTTTTCTCAATTTCTTCTCCATTTTTCTTATCAGAATTAGATCTAGCTGAATATCCTAATCCTGATCCCCAACAACCATTCTCTAAGATTTCCTGAGTTTTCTTTCCTGAGTTAGTCCAGAGTTTTAAGTCTTCTTTCTCTTTTGACTTGTCAGGTTTTCCAGATCTAGCTTCCTTCCAATCAGTATCTCTTCTGTTATTCCTCTTATCAGAATTTAACGAACTGGAACCTTTTATGGAAAATCTTCTCCCTTTCCTGAAGTTTCTGTAGACCATCTTCTTGAAACTCTTAACCAGTAGGACAACCATTTGATCCATATCTTCATTGTTGTTGTGATTACTGTCAGTATCTGATTCAGTATCAGGATTTGGGTCATCATCAGAATTTTATGATTTAGTATCTGACTTAGCAATCATGGCTTTCCCTTTGGAGTAGCTTTTCCTCCTAGCTTTCTTCTCTGGCTTCTCTTCAACTTTGAGTGCAACTGGTCTAGATTTTGATCCTTTCCTCTTGCTTCAGTATCTGATTCAGTATCAGGATTTGGGTCATCATCAGAATTTGATGATTTAGTATCCGACTTAGCAATCATGGCTTTCCCTTTGGAGTAGCTTTTCCTCCTAGCTTTCTTCTGTGGCTTCTCTTCAACTTTGAGTGCAACTGGTCTAGATTTTGATCCTTTTCTCTTGCTTCTTTACTCCATCTCTAGTTTATGAGTTTTCAAAATTCCATAGATCTCATCTAGAGGAGTTTCATCAAGTACATAGTTATCCCTTATTGATGTGACTTTATAGTCCCACTTTTCAGGGAGAGCAAGTAGGAACTTCAGGTTTGAGTCCTACAAATCATATTTTTTGTCGACAAGGGATAAGTCATTCAGCAACTTCTGAAATCTGTCATAGATCTCAGTTAAGGACTCATTGTCCCCTGAGTCAAAGTGCTCATATTCTTGAGTAAGTACTGTAATCCTGTTCTTCTTGATAACAGTTGTACCTTGACACTGTACTTCAAAAACATCTCATATCTCTTTTGTTGTCTTACATCCAATGACTCTATTGGACACAATACTATCAAGACTGCTGTGCAGGATATGTCTAACCTTAACATCCTTCATGATATACGAGATATCTTCAGGAGAGTAGTCCTTCCTGTCTTTGTCTATCATCTTCTCTGGTTCTCCTGCAACCGAAACAGCTACCTTCATTGGTTTGTGAGGACCATCATAGATCCTGTTCAAATATTCAGAAACTGTGGCTTCCAAGCACATGGCCATCCTGACTTTCCAGATTGGATATTCATGCACTTTCAGGATGGGCACCTTGATTGCTTCTTACCTACTCATATTGATGACCAACTTTCAGGATTCTGTGTCTCTTCTTTTTTGTCTGCCATTATAGATTGATCTTCAAATCTTAAACTGTTTGTACGTTAACAGCAAGTTCTGATACCAATTGCTAGGCCCTTAATCAATTATAGATGGGGGTGAATACAGTTAATATAATCAACTAGACAAAGCTTCAACAGAATCAACAATTTTTATATTAAACTTATAAAAACTTATTACAAAAATACTCTCTCGAAAGGATGAACAAATATCCTTGAGAGCTGTTAGATTATGCAAAAGATATAATAATATCACAATACTTATAGCATGAACCTAATTTGTGCTTTATATAGAGCACAACTAGTAATGTATAAGGAATCCTATTCAATTAACAACAAGAAAATCTATACTATTGCTTCTGAGATAAAGTCCTTCACGAACTTGAGTTCCTGTTTCCTTTTCCTCTTCAAAGATCAACTGATGTGATAAATACTGATTTCATCATCCGTTGACATCATCATCCGAGATAGGAGAATATAATTCCTAGTTATCAACTTCCATCACCTTTAAATCCGGCATATTCCCATCATACCGTGGATGGAATGAAAACAAATCTCTAGTTTTGTGTTTGGTCCGGAAAAATGAAATGGAATGAATAAAATTAATGAGAAATAATAAAAGTTGGTAGGATGACTTGATAAAAATTGAAGGAGAATAAATTTGTTATGATAGAAATGGTAAAAAAAATGATTAAGGTTAGGAATAGAGCATTCTTCTGAAAATGGGGTGTTTAAATTTTAGTTTACGGTATTCGCAAAGTAACTAGGATAACGATTCGTGCGAGGCAGACACAGATTATCATCTGAAGTTATTTTTAAATGTACGAAGAAATGTAATTCAAAATTATATTATTTTGATGCTATTTGAGTGGTATGCACAACTTCATTTATGCAAAATTAAAAGAATACTTAAAATTATACAAAATATTGATTTTAAATAAATTCAAGTTCAAAAGCGTACGTTCAGAGTTATTACCAATTTAATAATTCTCGTCACATCTGGAAACTGTCCAACAACCTTGTATTACTGCAATTGTCACTTAAAAATGGTATATATATATATTAAGGTTGTAGATAGAAACCTTTTGGTTCGGAGGTTGCTGGAATCAGGTATCAGTTTCGTTAATTCCAACCCCATACTTGAAATTTGGTTGATTTTTTTTTCTTTAACCCTATATATTCCTTAAACTCCCGGATATGATTTTTCATAACTTAGGGAGGAGGTGTGTATAAGACACTGGTACGAGGAATTAACTTTATTTTTCATCACTGTTTCAGTAGTTAAATTCAAATATTTAATGTAAAAATAAATTCATAAATTTAAAAAATATTAATAGCATAAATTAAATTAATAATGTTAATTAATAAAATTACTGATTACAAAATTTAAATTAAACATATTTGTTACAGCACTCAACAAAACACGTGATATCATAAATGATACCTCAACCACATACCACTTTAAACTTATTCCTGATTCCAACCCGATACCCCTTCATGAACCAAACGACTCCTTAAAAAGGGAATGAGAGAACCTTTTAGAAGTGTTCATCAAACCGCACAAACCGCCCGCACCGCATTGCTCCGCATGGTTTAAACTTTTCGTGGTGCGGTCGCGGTTTGTATTTTTGTCAAACCCCGTGGTGCGGTGCGGTGCGGTTTGCGGTTTTGGACTTTGCTCCCGTGGTTCAAACCGCACCGCACCGCATATTATTATAATATATATAATAGTCTTGTACCTTTATAATAAATAAATAAATATATATTATTATTGTCCCTTTATAATATAAACAAATATATATAATAAGCATTTATGTAGCAATGTTGCAGCTTACAGTGGATGGTTGGATGCTACCGTTTATTGTTTTTTTTGTCAATGACTAATATAATTTGAAATTTTATCTAGTGTATGCCAAACAAAATTAGAAATTTTAGTTTATGGTTCAGATGTACTAAAATTGTATTTTGAAGTAATACTATCAACTTGAAACTTATTTATTAATTTATTTATTGATGTATTGAAAATTGTAAATCGTCCGCATTAAAATTTATTATTTTCTTAAAGCGCTCAAACCGCTTAAACCGTACCGCACCGCATTTTCCTGGTGTGGTTTGCGCGGTTTAAGATTTACGCGGTGCGGTTGCGGTTGCGGTTTGAGAATTCGGACAAACGGCACCAGCGGTTTGGTTTGCGGTTTTGGTTCAACCTTTGATTTAAAACGAGATTTTAAATATTTTTTAGTTTATTTTAACATTATAATATTTTAAATAATTCATTAACATTATAATAGTTATTACATAAGTTCTCGCAACTCTCTCTCCCTAGAGTTAAGACACTGTTGTGAACACACTCTATGAACTTGAACCCAAATGAAACTGCGAGCCTTCACGACATGTTCTGGCATATGCATGGTTGATTGGAACATTTTGCAGGTAAAACAATCTTAAATATCCATTATTTTGGTGCCATGCTACAATTATGAAAAATTTGCAACAACACTAAATGCTAATAGCATAGCAATCAGAGTGAAGCTACAACAAACTATGCTTAAATCTCTATATGAGGTTGCTGTCTGCAAATTCTAGGTTTGTCTGTCTATGTTCAAACCGTCCTAGGACTTCCACCACAGTTAATATACCAAACAGATGACAGACCTTGTTAACTAGGACTTACTTACCAAGAGTGGTTACGATTAAATTGAATGTACATAGCCTCTCTGTCAACCTCCAACCCGTTTAAAACCTTAAGGTGTAAGGGAGCGTACTTACTAGGAATCTATGCAACTTGCAAAAAGATTGGATGTAAAGGCAATCTATGCAAGGACATGGACGAACCATGGCAAGATGACCTAATATTTCACACTTCATAGTGTTCTACAATAATCTAAAACTTGAGCTATTATTCCCAATCATTGTAGATGAATTGCTGCAATTTTCCTGAAAAGAACTAAATTTGAAAAAGGCAAGAGACAACTGCAATTTTCTTTGGAATCTCCCTAAATTATATATGTTTTACCAGCAATGTCAATAAAGAGGTCTTAGAGGCACATCAAATTAAAAAACCAATTAATGATTTGTTATTCCAATTTCCAAGTACCCCCAACCGAGTAAAAGGACAGCAAACATAATACAGGTCCCTTGTCCCAGTTGTTATCATCAGCAAGAAAATGTAACACTGCATCATACAAAATTCGAATAGCTTGATTTATTATGAAAGAAAAAGAAACTTCGACAACTGAATAATAATGATCAAGTAAATGCCACCTTAAACATAAGAAACTGAAACTGACAACTGATTCAGTGCGAGTTTATTAATGCATTTTTTTCCAGTGAATTATAGTAAGTAAAGCGTTGTAGCTATATAAATGATAAGATTGCAAATGCAGATAAAGAGGAGAATTAGGCTGCATCAGGTACCATTCCTGAATTTCTTCTTTGATCTGGTGTCATTAGACTCTGGTATATTGACTGTGGTGGAAGTTCTTGGTATCACTAGTATATTGGAAGCCATGTCCCGTTTCTTCCTTTGCATACCCCTGAGATCTGAGTCTTTCTCGCAGTCTTTGTAGCTTAGACCTTCTAATATCTTGTAATTCCATATCAATAGTACCCGTGATTCTCTGGTTGTGCGCGTGTGTGAGTGCTTTGTGTAATTTTGATATGAACAAACTATAGAAATAATATTCCCAAGGAAAATGCACGAAGGATGATATGCACAGGAGAGTAAATGATAAATAAAAGCACAAAAAAGCTTAGAATAATTATTGATAAACTTTTGTCATAATGGTAACTACTAATCACTCACAAACCTATAACACAGTTAAACAGCAAAACCCGAGCATACAGTGATCGACTTAATCAAACAAACTAAAAACATACCCGCGACATTCATAAGGAATCCACATTCACTAAGAAAGCTTCCAACTCGATATTTAGTTGTATCACTTCAATCAATATTAAGTAACACGAGACTCTCCACGAAAGGCCTAATGGAAAAGGGTGGTGGAAAGCCTTCCTTATAACATGGAAAAGGAGTCCAACTATCCCATGAATCAACGAAATTCTTTGCCAAGTGGTTATCAAGACTATACGAAATCAAGTTACATGATCTTGCAAAAATTGGTTCACCATTGTTCCTTACACCCATGACTCCCACACCAATATCTTCATTTGGACGAATACTCATCTTCTTCTCCCATGAAAATTCAGTAATGGAATAGTATTTTAATATCCAGATTTCAAAATACTCATATCGTTTGTCCCAAACAAAGTAAGCAATAGATTGACCAAGTAGATGAATAGTGTGACTACCACTACTACATTTAGGCAATGAGATTTCACGAAGTTTGTCTGTCTTGGTATCGTAGCAAAGAATTATTTTACGCCTGTTCAAACTAACCGCTGCCCAAAATGCAGCACCATTAATGAAAACAGCGTCAAACCAGTTAATGTCACTAACAAAAACCTTATTTTGGCATATTTTTTTCCAAGAATTCGCATTTAGACTATAAACACCAATGATGACTGAATGGGGGTCAGGTTCACCGCGTCCCAAATGCAAACGAGGTTTGACAATATGTACCACAACATAATCATTAATTTCTGGTACAAACCCAAAAGCTAAAGCGTTCCACTGAGTCTCTATATTTAAAAGAGGAGAATCTGGGAGAGTTTTGTATTTTTCAGCAAGAGGATTCCATAGATATATTTCCTTAGTACAATCACGAAACTCAAAAATCATAGTTACACAGATTAAACCATACGATACTGCACGCCACGCAGACTCACCAGCCAGTCCCGGAGGATATTTTGGCTTACAGTATTCCTCACACTGTACATCATCATACCTTAATGTTAACACATCAGTAAAATCATTCTCGAAAAATAGATATTTAGGATAATGGTCATTAGGAATCTTCTGATAATTTAACTGAAGTGTGATAAACATGTCAGATCCTACGAGATTATACCATGACTTCTGAACGCACCTACACCGCAATATATATTTTACAGGAAGTAGTTTGAGAATTTCTGCTAGTAATTCTTCAGGTAAGTCGTTTATACTCCGCATACTTAACTGACTTTCATGCATATTTCTGCGCTTTTTAAGAATCGGGGAACGATTGTCAAACAAGATCATCTGACTAATATTACTAGTTTTATTCGAAATCTGACTGTGGACAGATTTTTTGTAGCACAATTTACCTTGTGAGGATTTTAGCTTCCTGAGCGGAGCCTGGAAAAAGCCTGATAGCCTCACTTTGTTCTTCTTCTTCGTAGACCTACTTTTTTCAATGGGGTGCATGTTTGTCATGGCTTGTGAACCCTAACTTTTTGTTTAGCTCTTTACAGGTCGTGCATTACATATCTCCTTCCGTCCCTTTTAGCAAAACTTTTAAAATCATATTTGTACAACGATTATCCATATTTTTTGTTATTAAAAAGATAAATAAGTAGTGTTAACGATTATCCATATTTTTTTGTTATAAAAAAGATAAATAAGTAGTGTTATATATTCACAAAACTACTAAATTGTTAAACTACTGAACATAGTGTTATACTTATACTATTAAACTACAATCACAAATTATCCTCTTTTAAATAAATAAATAGTATTATATATCTCCTAAACTGCTATGTTGTTAAACTAAAAACTATGAACACATGTTATCCTATAATTTTAATTACAAATTTATGATTATTATATATATATATATATATATAAATATTTTAAAATTATAATATGACGGGATAAATAATATTTTTAAATATCAACGGAACCCGTGCATTACACAGGATTTAAGCTAGTTATTCATAATTACCCATAGCCCATTACATCATAATTGGGCCTAGCACTTTTAACTATTCATTACATCAAATGGGCCTAGGCCCCAGCTTCTAACAAATCAAACACATCAATCGCTTGAACAAATTATTTAAAATCGTCGACCGAACCAAATAAATTACTTAAAATCTTAAACTGAACTGAAACTATATACTTTAATTACATTTTTCGGTTTCGGTTCAGTCTTGTCACGAAAGTATCATAGAACCCGATTGGTAACTGATCAGGTTTCTGAGAATTGGTGTGGATGATCATTATTGGAATATTCTGTTGAAAAAATCTTTACAGAGAATCAATCGTGAATGTGGGAAAATACTTTGAACATTATCACCTCCGCACATCTTGGTTGAGGATGAGAAAACCTTCCATTTACAATCCCCCATGAGGCCCTTGAGGCCCTGACTAATAATTAAAAAATGTATTTAGTAAATAATGGGCTTATTTTATACTCCCTCCGTCCCTTAATACGTTGCCTAATTTGACTTTCGGTACTATTTACGGTAAGCGATTAACTACTAATTTACGTTTAATCTATAATATCAAACATAGTCATGAGTGATCTCGTTGGATTCGTATTTATCAGTACTTTAATACAGTGAAATTTTTATATTTAATACTAATACGAATTTAAAGATATTAACAATCAAAAGTGTGCATTGGCAAACGTGTCCAACACAAAGATGAAACGTTTTTAGGGACAGAGAGAGTATATTGTAAAATACAAAGATGTTTCAATTTTTTACAAAATGTTTATGAATGATCCAACCGTAAGAATGTAAAGATCTATATATTTTAGTGATATAATAAAAATTTTAGAAAAAAATAAATGTATTTGATTTGCTATTTAAATAGTAAACTAGTAGTTTAACCAGTATTTTTTTACTAGTGTTAGTCTAATAGCTATGTTTTGATTTTTTAAAAAATATTTATGAATGATCCAACTTTACAGATGTGAAGATTTATATACTTAAGTGATATTACAAAAGTTTTAGAAAAAAATAAATATATTTGATTTGCTATTTTAACATTCAACAAGTAGTTTGACTGGTATTTCTTACTAGTGTTAGTCTAATACCGATGTTTCAATTTTTTTAAAAATGTTTATGAATTAGCCAAACTTACAGATGTCAAGAGTTATATATTTTAGTGATATTATAAAAAATTAGAAAAAAAAAATATATTTAGCTTGCTATTTTCACTCTCAACTAGTAGTTTGACAAGTAATTATTACTAGTATTAGTCTAATACCCATGTTTCGATTTTTAAAAATATTTATGAATGATCTAACTTTACAGATTTCAATATCTATATATTTTAGTAATATTATAAAAATTTAGAAAAAATAAAATGTATTTTAATTATTGGAGCTCCATTATTTTAACAAATAAAGTATAATTAAACATAATTCTAAATTTTACCGCACATTCTTATTAATTGAATTTATCATAAAATCGATCAAAATCAAAATTTAATTTTCTATTAAAATAATGAGTTTTTAAAATAAATTATAAAATTATAAAATTTTAAGAAAAAGTTTAACAAATTCCAATATTTTTTATAGAAATAATCCGGATTTTAATTTTCATAACAACAAATACGTAATAAATGAACTGAATTTATAAATTGACACTCCTAAATTCAACTAACTGCGGTTGTATTTAGCCTGACCACGTCAGCGATCCGCAAATTTAAACACTAAAATATAATCTAAGGGTTGGTATTATATTTTATAAAAAAACTATAAAATAATATAATTTTTTAATTTTAAACCCCTTACCACCCGCCCCCGCCCCCACCCCTTGTTACCCTGTCCAGTGTCTACCTAACCCCCGCGCCTCCTCCTCCTCCCTTGCTCCCCTTCTTTCTTTTTCTACCTCTCTATCTCTCTCAAATGGCCTAAACCCCTTCTAAACCCCACAATTCACATAACTCTCATTGGAAACTTTATGTACCACTTTACTTCGTTGCACTCCCCTGCTCTTCTCCCGCAACTCATTTTTCAATTTTCCGATCCGACCCTCCAGAAATTCGGTACGTTTCGAAACTTATCAACTGCAATTTTGTATCTATCTATCTTCTTCAACAAAATACAACGGATTTTTAACCGGTCGTATTTACCCGTTTTTCTTGTAATGTTAATATCAACTAGAATTAAAATTAATTTAATGATCAATAAAAATTGGCCGACTGCCAATAAATAGGATTGACCTGACCCGACCGACCAATAGGGATTGTTAAAAATTGGATGATCTTAAAAATAAAATCTAGAAAGATGCGGAAAAACAAGAACAGGTTAGGTCAAATAAATAATAAGCTGCAGCGGGCCAAATTTCCCGAAATCAAATCAATGTCTAAGTACAGGAAGAAGATGAGATTTTTGGGATTTTTTTAAAACTCAGCTCCTCAACCGAAGGCTTCACAAGCGTTCGAAGAAACAACAATGTAGTACGTTGAACTCGATTGAAGGCTCTCGAAAGCAACAGGGGAAGAAGAAGATGAAGATGGCCTTGTTTAATGATCTTGTTTGCAATATCCCTGAGAATAAAGGATTGCAGATTGATGACTTGTCGGAAGATTTGTTAGCAGGAATTCTTGTAAGACTCCCCGTAAAATATATCTTACGTTGCAGGTGCGTCCAAAAATCATGGTACTTTCTCGGTCAAACTCCGATGTTTATTACCCTTCAATTAAATCAGCAGAAAATTATTGCCCGTAATCCTAATTCTAAATATCTCTATTTTGAAAATTATCGAATCGGAGAATTAACAATACATTTTGATGATGTGCAATGTCAAGAATACTGCAAGATTAAACATCTTCCTGGCTTGCCTAAGGTCAGCGGTGCGTGACGTGCAGTATCAAATGGTCTGATCTGCACGGCAACTTTACTTCGTTCATGCAAAAGCCCACACTTCCGGACTATTAACTCTAAATCAAAACTATTACAAAATATAATTTATTAATCTAAAACTCTATCACAAAGGTACTATTACGAAAGCGCAGCTAAAAACGGAAGCCCAAAGGTCAATCTACTCCCATACTAAGATCCTCGAACTCCAATGATTTCCAACTCGAATCATATACAAAACCTGAAATATAAAAGGGGTGAGGTACAAAACTCAGCAAGTACAAATTGACTAACTATTTAACCGGAAAACAATGAGTGTTTTTAATAAAATGATTTTTCTCAAAACAATAATAATTTTGTAAAAACAATTTCTAAAATAAATCCAACCCAAAGTTTTATATCTTAAAATTCAGAATTTAAAACAGAAGAGAGCAGATTTTTATAACAGATCAGAACAGAGTAAAACATAATGAAACGATAATTCTTATAAATACCACAGTCTTGATCTACGGCCACACTTTGCCAGTAGCCGGCATCTAATTCTTATTCTTATTCTCATATACCACACTTTGCCAGTGGTCGGCATCTAAAATTCAATAATTACGCGCCCTTAATAGGTATCTAAAGTTGCATACTCGTGCGCCTACTAAGGGTATCTAAGGCTAGTTCCAGAACTATAGCGTAAATTACGAACGGGTTCGAAAACGTAGAGACTGGGTTTCAAAAGATTCTCGTATCTTATTCTTATATAGTTCGAAACAGAATTCTTATATCTTATACGAAATTCGAAAATCAGAGTATCAAAACTTTTCCGAAAATAAAAGTAGGTCAAAAAGTACTTACCCCAAAGCCTGACCAGATCTGAATATAGCTTTTTTGACCCTCTAAACGACATTTTCTTGAAAAAGATGAAACACGAAAGTTGTAGAGAACGAAAAGAGCTTTACGAAAAGTCCAGGATCACTGAATTCCGACTTACGATGAATTTTCTACGAATTTTACAAGACTGCTGATTTTTGCTGAGAAGAGTCCTACGAATTTTAATGATAAAAACAAGGAATACGAATATGGGGTATTTATAACGATACAAAACCCTATATCTTAACCTACAAGTTATCCATATTAGTATCTGATCCAAAATTTTAGGCCCATTAGTCTAATCTAATTTTAAATCCTAGTCCTTATCTAATTTTAATATTTTTTTCTATTATTCCATTATTGATCGAATTCTAAAAATTACGGGATATTACAGTTCAAATTGGTATGTTGATAACAATTATATCTGTGGAATCCTCTAGTTGAAAAATACAAAACTCTCCCGGATTCACCTCTTCCTTTTAGCGAGAGTAGGTGGAATGCATTGGCTTTTGGGTTTTTACCGGAAATCAATGATTATGTTGTGGTGCATGTTGTCAAACCTCTGCATTTGGCCCGTGGTAAGCATGACCCTCATTCAGTCTTCATTAGTGTTTATAGTCTAAAATCTAATTCTTGGAAGGCATTAAGTCAAGATAAGGTTTTCGTTTGTGCCATTAGTTACAGAGATGCTGTTTTTGTTAATGGTGCTGCATTTTGGATAGCAAAGGGTTCCGACTACAGAAGAAAAATATTGTGCTACGATACCAAGAGTGACATGCTTCGTGTAATCTCATTGCCCGAAGATGATAAAGACAGTTGGCATTGCATTCCAGTTCTTCATTCGCTTGAGCAATCATCTCTTGCTTACTTTCTTTGGAGTAAAACATGTAGCACTCCTATACGTGTAGAAGTTTTGGGTGTAAGGAACAACGGAGAACCAATTCTTGCAAGATCAAGGGACCTGGTTTCGTATAATCTTGATAATGATGAGCCCAACAAATTTGTTGATTCATGTGTTAGTTGGACACCCAATCCGAATTACGATTACCCATGGGAGTGCCCCCCACCGTTTGTTATTCATCCTTTTGTGGAGACTCTAGCCTTGCTTAATATTTGATTGAATTGATCGGGCAAAATATCAAGATTGAATCCTTGTTTGTGAACGTGACTTCCCAAGGCAAGTGAGGTTTATGAATTTTGTGGATTTTGTTTTTTTGCTTAATAATTCCATCATTGTGCGTTACTGACAATTGTTCCAAAAAACGAGATATGATTTCAATTTTATTTAGATATTTGTGGTTTGCTCTTTTCTAGGTTAGATGTGATGTAATGACTAAAGAATAATCTTAAAAGAACAATAATATAGTTAAACAAGAATATCTAGATCTAGACATGGTCTTGGCCCTCATTTAGATGCTTTCGAGATCATTCCAGACTTGGGCCTGGGAGAGGTTTTGCAGGCTTCCTCCTCTGAATCAGCCAACTGCAAATACTTTTATTTCTTCAGAAATGATGCAGATGAAAGTTCCTTCACTTGACCCTTCAGTCTCTAATTTGATGGCACATAATGCAACTTTGTCTAATCCAATTCTTGAGGAAGATCCATCTCTTATCAATATGAATCATGATATATCTGCGAGCCTTACTACCATTAAAGAACCAGATGAAGGGGGAAGCAAAGCTCTTATCAGCTCTGGTAACATGGTTGATAAAGGTTAAGGCAAGATGGTGTTGGATGGTCCTAGTTCTGGTCCTAGTTTTAGTACTGCATCTTCTATATCTGTCAACTCCTCGATGGCTGGCCCTTCTTTTGCAACAGACTTACAGATGGGATAAAAAGAAATTATCATATTAGACGTTTAGGGTTTCCTGGCTTTAGTCTCTTTGTTCTAGTCCTTGTTCTAGTCCTTAGTTTCCTTGGATTCTAGTATTTGGGTTTAGGTTGGTCTGCAGTTGGTTGCATTGGTCTTGTAGTACCAGTAGTAGTTGCCTTTGCAGTGGCCTTGTAGTAGTTTGCAGTTTGCTTAGGTTGTCGAAGAAGGCTCAGTTTAGTTTAAATGTCTCTCCATTTACATGTCCTAAATATGGAGGAGATAGGTGGGTCAGGCCTCTAAATGGTGTTATAAAGGTAAATGTTGATGCAAAGTAACGGATCCAGGTTCAAATATACGGGCGTTGGAATTTTTTCCCCCCAACTAAATGAATATCTATTAGAATAATGTATTATAAACCAGATTATCATTTTATGAAGATGTTTACGAACAACTCGCGCGGTTCATTAAAAACTTGAGCTAGAGCACAAAATTGTGTTTGTTAAGAAATGAGCTGGAGACGAGGTTTTGGCATATTCGGCTTGAGTTTGGTTCGAAATCGGCTCGAAAATATTCAAAATACGATTTTATAAATTGGATAATTGTGAAATTTTTTGGCTAAAAATCCTCTCTTAATTGTTGTAGTTGCAATCGGTAAAATTAGTTACCAACATATAAAGTCAATAAAATTTAAAATCTTTGTACTTTTCAACCATCTTTTGGGGGAAGTCAAGAATACTCTGTAAATTTTGAAAATCAGTTTTGATTCTCATGTCAACTACATAATTAGAAAACCGGTCTAAGTGATAGAGACGGATTTGATCAAATTCTAAATTCTAAATGATAGAAATCTTGCAAATTGAACTAGTTTTAACTCATCAAAAACTGATGAGTAATTACGTGGATCAACATATAAAAGGCATGAAATTAACTTCATGTAACTCTATGAACATGCGTATTCATCTCTCGTAATTAATAATCAATTACAATATTTATCAAACTAACCTTAAAGTGATGTTAATTAGAAACGTTCGTTCAATATCTAATCCTAACGTTTTTTATCATCTACTCTTAACTTTTATTTTCATTTCTAACTCTTAATTTTTTAAAATAAAAAAGTGCAATTTTTACTTATAAATTTGGTGGAGTTGGTCACTTTTTGGGATAGAATACCCTAATTGCTATTTTGAGAAAAATGACCTCAAATGTCATTTCAAAACGGGTCTCGAAGTCCGTTTTCTATAAACCAAAAACGTGATTTCGCGTTTCTTTTTTTTCCCAACATGCAAAACGCAAATGTGTGATACATTTTTTTAATTTTTTTATGCTAAAAACGGAGACTGATGTTGAGTTTTGTGGGAAAACTCAAATTGGTGTTTCGTTTTTCAATTTTTTTTTACAAAAAATACTAGATAATATTATGTTTCTAAACTTAACACGATATTCTAAAAGATGTTTTATTCATATTTTATCCATGTCTATAAATATTTTAATATGTTTAAAATCCAAACTGAGATATGGTGAAACCTAAAATATTAAAAATAATTAATATTTATAGTTCAGTTATTAAAGTTTAGGTCCTAAACCGTAGATTAAATTAGGGTTTTAAATACTAGGGGTTAGGGCCTAGACCCTAATTCCTAAAACCTAATTCAGTGTATATTTTAATAATTTATTTTTTAATATTTTTAAAACCCAAAAAGGGGATTGGTGAACCTTACAGTGTTAAAAATTGTTAAATTAGGGCTTACTTTTTAATATTTTAGGACTCACCATTCTTAATTTAGATTTTAAAAATATTAAAATAATTATTAATTTATAATAAAATACGAACAAAACATTCCTTAATATAGAGTATTGAATAATCTCCCTTTATTTGGACATCATTCAATATTTGGACATCATCCAATATTTAGTAAAAGATATATATTATTATTTTGTAAGTTTGTACCACATTGAATCCGCAGTAGCGCTGGCTAAATCAAAAAAATTGATATTAATCCGGGTTCGATCCCCGGCTGCGGAGTTTCTCTTTTTAAAATTTTTTTTGCCATTCCTATCCTTGCTGTAATCCAGGTTATATGGCTTGTTTTTGCAGACTTTAGTCTGTCCAGTTTGGGCTTGTTCTGAAGCTTGGCGGTTTCAGTTCCAGCAGACTTTACCTAATTATTGACTTTTACCGAAGGATTATTAAGTACCACAGAGAAGAGAGTACTCTTTTTGTTGAATATAAATGAACTAGTTCCTGATAGAGCTGCACTGATGGAACAAAAAGAAATGAGTAGTAGTTCACAGCGATTACATTGATAGCAGAATAGCTTAATTCAAGTACTTTCAATCTGGAGACTCTTTCGTGTAGTCATGTGAGTACTTCTCTCATCTAGTCATCTTCTATTTTTCTCAGGACCCGCTACAATAACTTTTTAAATTGTTCTCCTTCGGTGTAACTTAAGCAGGTATTAAGTTTAGTGAATGATACGATAAACAAGTAAGGATGATATTGAAGCAGTAACACAAATATGCCTGATGATATTGAAGCAGTAATCAGCTATATTCTTATCTGAACATGCAAATAAATATGCCTGGAGACTTTCACATTACCTGCAAATAAATAATTTAAGCTTAGGCAATAAAATGGCATTAGTCATTGATTACCCCCGAGTAGAAAAAGTTTGAAAAGCATCTCAAAAAATGGTAATTATGCCCTTGCTGAATTAAAAAAAAATGCTCAATTCCGGGCAAAAAATAAGTTTCATTTTATTTTGTACTGAGATGTTGCAGCAAGGTAGACTCAGACACACACAATGGTTAAAAAAAAATTAAAAAATGATTCTTTTCTTGGAGAATTTTAAATATTTATCGTAAGTTCGATGTTTAATTAGCCAGAGCTACTGCAGATTCTTTGCTTCTGTGCATGGAGAATTTTAAATATTTATCTTGTAGATTTTGACATACTGTATGTACAAACTACAAACACAAATACTACTGTTACTTCTTTAAAATCAACCCATTTGTGTTTCTTGAAGTTTAATCATACATATTTATCAGACAAAGCTCAATCTAAAGGTAATGTTACTATAAATAATGAGCCTGTTAGGAATCTTTTCAAGAAATATGGATATTTTAGTGATGCAAAAATATCGAAATTGATCAATAAGTGCCCATCATTTTATGAACAAACATATCCCAGTTCAAATTCATCGAAACGTAAATGAACAGGACCTGAGCAGCAGAACAAAACAGTCTGATTAACCTACCTGAACTTCATATGATCAATATGTAAGGGGCATTCATCGAAACGTAAATGAACAAGACCTGAGCAGCAGAACAAAACAGTCTGATTAACCTACCTGAACTTCATATGATCAATATGTAAGGGGCAGTTAAGGTAAGCTGTATTTTATCATGTACTGAGATGTTGCAAGAATGTAGTCTCAGAAACAAGGGCAAAAATATAAAATAAAAGAGTAGTTTCGCAGCCGGGGATCGAACCCGGATTATATCAAGAATTGATGATTAATTTAGCCAGTGCTACTGCAGATTCAATATGTTGAATTTTGAATTCACTTTATTTAATATTAAAATGTCTCACATCTTAATTATCTTAATTCACTTGAGTAAAATAAAACTACAAAAAATATCCAAATTGTTCGCACTCAAGATTTTGTACTAAATTGAGTACCAAACTTATTCTTCTAAAATTACATGTCATGTTCATTTGTGATGCGCATATTAATATACATGAGATCCATTTAAGATATAAATGACCACCGGTTAACTGAGATTTTTGGAATTTTTTTTGAAAACATTTTAAAAAAATTAGCATTTTTCTTGAGGATATAATTTCCATAATATCTGCTATTCCTAATACAAACTAGCCAAAAGACCCCTCTATATATAGTCCCCAGTCATGCTCAGCACATTTATTCTCAGTTTCAACTGAGAGCTTTAGTTCATATATAATTATACATGCACTTGTTCTCCCCTGTTCTATTAGACTACTTGCTGCATAATCTTCTCTGCAGGTTCTTTCACTATCATTATTTCATGATTCCACAGCTTTAATATTCCAATCTCCTTTGCACAAGCATAAAGTTCTACTACCATGTCATCAGAAACATTGGCAAATGCTCATTAAAAAGGTAAGAAGCACGCGTTGAGAGGTCCTCTATCAGACGTATTTGTAACACGATAATCATCAGCAAATTTCTCCAGTAATCAAATTCAAATAGATCATTAAAAAAGATAAGAAGCACACATTTCTCTATTATTAGATAGATTTGAAAAAGAAACTTGCTTCAAGTTCAATACACATCTTCCTATAAGTGAAACAGACCAGTGAAACATTGAATAACATGTTGGTCATTACATATCATCTGGCAAATGCATTCAGCACCGAATATGCATTTTAGTAGCCCTAAAACAGAAATAGCTCGAGTAGTACGTTCTAAGGAAAGAATCGGCCTATTTAGTTATTCTTATAAGGCCATCTCCAAGAGTGGCCTATCGGTCTAAATTTGGACCGATTCAACAGTGGCCTATTCCAATTTAGGCCATTGAATAGTGCCGGCTATTCACATATTTCTAATAATAATATACTTGAGTGAAGATGAACATATTTTTAATTCAAATTAATAATATACTTGAGTGAAGATGAACGTGATTTGAGTGCTTCAATTCAAGAGCTGATCGAAATTCCAATTCCCGAAGTTGAGACGCTTGAAAATGATGAAAATACTCGATATCAACAATTTCTTTGACGATATCGAAAATAAAAAACAAAAAAGCTCATATTCTTCTTCGAGATGCATTAATCGAGCATGTGTGGGAACAATATACTAATTCGGAGTAGTTCAATATTTTCTATTTTTCTTTTAGTTAATTTAATTATAATATTATTTTTTCTTGTTTAAGTGTAATGTTTTATAATTTAATAAATTTTTAAGTTTGAAATTAATATGAATAAGTATGTGAATTAGTACCAACACATTAAAATAACAATATATTAATAGTTAAAAAAATAAAATATTGATATATGAATTTGGACCAAAATTTAGACCGAACTATTGGAATAGAGAGTTGTCTCGGTCCAAATTTAAGCCAAAATTTAGGCCAAAAATCTTGGCCACTCTTGGAGATGCCCTAACGGGTCAAAGATTCGGAACAAATGTCACTTTACACAAGTGATGGCGCTACAATTGAACATACAGAGAAAACAGTCAGTTCTAGAAGATAGGGAATATAGAAGGCAAAAAGTGGAGATCTTAATGGAATTTACTAGGAAAAAGTGAAAAACTAAAATCAAGTAGATAACTACCTAAGAATCACATTAAAAGAGAAACTGTGAATTTAAAAAAAAACAGACAAAATCTACAATTTATTTCAATACATATCGAGCAAAAGCAGAATCAAACTCTAGCCCCGCATGCTCCTCAGTTACGACCAACCAGCAGATAATGGACTCCAAATTGTGGGAAGCTACAAAGGTTGGAGATGTATCGTGACTCTAACTAGGATGACTGCAGGGTGCTGACCGATGAAGAACGTGTGGCCTTAGTTAAAATAAGGTTATTGGAGAAGGTACTGGTGAATGATGAGGGCAATACAGCTTTACGTGAAACATTGCTTAATTTTAAAAATGATTATTTCGATGATCCAACCGTACGGATGTTAAGATATATCAATTTGATTCATATGAAAAAATTATTAACAAATTTGAAATTCATCTTAAATGTCAGGATTAGAAAATCCAGTAAAAGTACCACTCTCGACAACGAGACTCGTTCCCGATTTACAAGATTAATTTTTAAAATGATTTTTTCGACGATCCAACCGTACGGATGTTAAGATATATTATTTTTAGTCATAAGAAAAAATTATTAACAAATTTGAAATGCATCTTGCAAGTCACGATTAGAAAAATCCAATAAAAGTACCCCTCCCGACAACGAGACTTGTTCCCAATTTACAAGATTAATTTGTAAACTGATTTTTTCAACGATCCAACCGTACGGATATTAAGATTTATCAATTTTAGTCATACGAAAAAATTATTAAAAATTTTGAAATTCACCTTGCATGTGAGGATTTAAAAAATCTATTAAAAGGACCACTCACGACAACGCGACTTGTTCTGGATTTACAAGATTAATTTTTAAAATAATTTTTTTGATGATCAAACCGTACTGATGTTAAGATATATCAATTTTATTCATAAGAAAAAAATATTAACAAATTTGAAATCCATCTTGCATGTCAGGATTATAATCCAGTAAAAGTACCCCTCCCGACAACGAGACTCGTTCCCGATTTACAAGATTAATTTTTAAAATAATTTTTTCGACGATCCAACCGTACGGATGTTAAGATATATCAATTTTTGTCATATGAAAAAATTATTAAAAAAATTGAAATTTATCTTGCACGTCAGGATTAGAAAAATCCAGTAAATTTACCCCTCCCGACAACGAGACTTGTTCCTGATTTACAAGATTAATTTTTAAAATGATTTTTTCGACGATCCAACCGTATTGATGTTAAGATATATCAATCTTAGTTATAAGAAAAAATTATTAACAAATTTGAAAATCATCTTGCATGTCAGGATTAAATAAAATCCAGTAAAAGTACCTCTCCCGACAACGAGACTCGTTCCCGATTTACAAGATTAATTTTATAATGATTTTTCGACGATCCAACCATACGGATGTTAAGATATATCAATTTTAGTCATATGAAGAAATTATAAAAAAAATTAAAATTCATCTTGCACGTAAGGATTAGAAAAATCCAGTAAATGTACTCTTCCCGACAACGAGATTCATGGTATCTGTTAGGAGGAAACACGCACACACATATTCGAGATTTAGTTCTACCAATACGGAGTACACACACACAATAATATATTTGACGTATAAAATTCACATCCCAACTTGTATTATTACTCAAAAAAATCATCAACAATACATCAACAATACATCAATACATAACACCTCAATGGTGTCCCAAACTGATACTTGAGTCAACCAATGCTCAAGCATCTCGCACACGATACCTAAAACAAGTACATCTCTTAAGCATACTCAAAATAATAACATGACTATGTAATATAGTCATCACAAACGTAGCCAACAAGACAAACATAATCTGATTATAATAATAATTGTCTACCCATACAATTATTACCCATTCCCATTATATGATAATAATTGTCTAATACATACGATTATTACCCAATCCCATTATGATAATAATTTTCAACACATAAAATTATTATTCAATCCAATTATGTCTTGTATCACCAAACCCAACCAATCATCTTGAGTTGAAACCCAACAATCCTCCCCTTCAACCTAATACTCTAGATCAAATAGAACGGTAACTATCAAAACATCAATGTCAGTTCGCTGATGCCTCCCCTCGAATAAGAATCCTTTCATCTCGTTCTTCCAACTTTTGAAAATCACTAAAACCCGTATAGTGACCTCCAATACCTCCAATTTACCGTTCTTCATTATAACGACATATCCATCCACAAAATTATGTGCATCAAGCACAAGTGCCTCCTTTAATCATTGAGTCACCCAATCCTTACTTTCACAATCCTTCGGCCTCTTGAAGAATAACAACAACATCATCCAATGATCCCTTCCATCTTTACCTGATTGATCAACTATCAAACCATTGAAACTATTACAATGATCCCTTCCATCTTCAACCTTGAGTCCGAACGAATTGATCCACGGTGCAAGTCAACCGCCATACCGCACATAACTTTGTCAACATATCCACGAACGTACTCCACCATATCAATTGAACCTCGAACGTTCCTCCAACCCAATTCATCACGAAACTCGAAACTCGGCTGTGATACCACTTGTTAGGAGGAAACACACACGCGTATTCGAGATTCAATTCTACCAATACGTAGTACACACACAACAATATATTTGACGTGTAAAATCCACATCCCAACTTGTATTATTAATCAAAAACATCATAAAATCTTTCTCAACAGATTCAATACAAAAACATAACTATATACCCCAAAAGTAGAGATAAAACACACACTTCAACAGGAGATACACAAACACACAAAAAATTGGATTTTAGAAAGAAAATGAAGGAGTTAGGGTTTTCCACCAGAGAAAACCCGTGAAACCTCTCGATTAACTTGAGAAAAGAGAAACCTCGCGAGATGAGTGAGGGAGTTGGCGAGCAAAAAGAAAATTATGATTTTATAAAAGCTTAATGACGCAGCTAAATTTTAGTTTAGATCAATTATACGAATTATACTTTACTGTGATGTTAATTTTATCTAATCATGAACCAATAATTTACATTATTGTGTTTTAATTCGAGACGCATTATATCAATTAAATCCAACTAATTATTATATTTGATTTTAATTTTTTATTTATGGACCAAAATGATGATTTTATTTTTGTTCGGATAATTAGTATATATACAATTTTTTTAGTTGGTAGAACTATATTTTGATTTTAATTCGTTTTAATTTGGATCAATTGTATATTAATTTTTTAATCCGTTTGAATAATGTGTTTTTGTTTTATATCAATTTAAAAGTATTATATTTTTAACCAGATCAGTAGCATCTATTATTTTGTCTTAACTTGAGGTATATTATACCAACCAATCCCGCTAAACATTATTTAATTTTATTTGTTTCAGGCAGAAAAGTGTACATGATTTTATTTTATCTCGAGACAATTATACCGATTAACAAATTATCTTTCAATTTTAATATCTATTAAAAAATTATAGATTTTTGAATTTAAATTTATAGAGTAAATTTACTTTAACATCAATTAGAATTAGAATTAGAATTGAATTGACAAAGTAAATTTACTTTAATATCAAATCAATGTCTAAGTTCTCTTCTCACAACTCTCGGTTAGTAAACAAGTACAGGAAGAAGATGAGGTTTTTGGGATTTTTTACAGCTCAGCTCCTCAACCGAAGGCTTCACAAGCGTTCGAAGAAACAACAAAGTGGTACGTTGAACTCGTTTGAAGGCTCTCGAAAGCAACAGGGGAAGAAGAAGATGAAGATGACCTTGTTTAATGACCTTGTTTGCAATATCCCTGAGAATAAAGGACTGCAGATTGATGACTTGTCGGAAGATTTGTTAGCAGGAATTCTTGTAAGACTGCCCGTAAAATATATCTTACGTTGCAGGTGCGTCAAAAAATCATGGTACTTTCTCGTTCAAACTCCGATGTTTATAACCCTTCAATTAAATCAGCAGAAAACTATTGTCCGTAATCCTAATTCTAAATATCTCTATTTTGAAAATCTTCGAAAAGGACTATTAACAATACATTTTGATGATGTGCAATGTCAAGAATACTGCAAGATTAAACATCTTCCTGGCTTGCCTAAGGTTAGCGGTGCGTGGCGTGCAGTATCAAATGGTCTGATCTGCACGGCAATTTTAATTCGTTCAAATGGTTATGTTGATAATAACATATATCTGTGGAATCCTCTAGTTGAAAAATACAAAACTCTCCCGGATTCACCTCTTCGTTTTAGCGAGAGTAGGTGGAATGCATTGGCTTTTGGGTTTGTATCAGAAATCAATGATTATGTTGTGGTGCATGTTGTCAAACCTCTGCATTTGGCCCGTGGTAAGCGTGACCCTCATTCAGTCTTCATTAGTGTTTATAGTCTAAAATCTAATTCTTGGAAGGCATTAAGTCAAGATAAGGTTTTCGTTTGTGACATTGGTTACAATGATGCTGTTTTTGTTAATGGTGCTGCATTTTGGATAGCAAAGGGTTCCGACTACAGAAGAAAAATATTGTGCTACGATACCAAGAGTGACATGCTTCGTGTAATCTCATTGCCCGAATATAATATAGACAGTCGGCCTTGCATTCCAGTTCTTCATTCGCTTGGGCAATCATCTCTTGCTTACTTTCTTTGGAGTAAAACATGTAATTCTCGTATATATGATTATTTCAGCATGTGGGTACTAAAATATGATTCGTTAAATGAATTTTCTTGGGAGAAAAAGATGAGCATTGATACATGTGAAGGTATCACTTCTATACGTGCAGAAGTTTTGGGTGTAAGGAACAATGGAGAACCAATTCTTGCAAGATCAAAGGACCTGGTTTCATATAATCTTGATAATGATGAGGCCAACGATTTTGTTGATTCATGTGTTAGTTGGACACCCAATACGAATTACGATTACCCATGGGAGTGCCCCCCACAGTTTGTTATTCATCCTTTTGTGGAGACTCTAGCCTTGCTTAATATTTGAATTGAATTGATCGGGCAAAATATCAAGATTGATTCCTTGTTTGTGAACGTGACTTCCCAAGGCAAGTGAGTTTTATGAATTTTGTGGATTTTGTTTTTTGCTTAATAATTCCATCATTGTGTGTTAGTGACAATTGTTCCAAAAAAATGAGATATGATTTCAGTTTTTTTAATATCTGTGGTTTGCTTTTTCCAGGTTTCATGAGATGTAATCACTCAAGAATGATGTTAAAAGAACAAGAATATAGTTAAAATATATGTTAACACTTAACAAGAATATGAATCTTTATGGTTAAGAGCAAGCTTATTTAGTAAGCTTGAAATCACGAGGGCGTTCTGGTGGAAGCTCGAATTGGTTCTGCAGAAGGGTTTGTTGCTCCCGAGATAGCAGAGGCCATTGCAGGGCGAGAGGCGTTGTGCTGGATGAAGGAGGTAAACAGGTCTCATGTTGAATTAGAGTTGGATTATTATGTGGTTGTAAAAACAATCCTGAGTAAAGTTTTAATGACTTCTTCATTTGGTGTTATTATTAGTGACTATAGGTGGCTGTCAGATCAACTACAAAATGTTCAGTTGTATTTTTGTGTACCTTTCGCTAAATTCTTACCTTGGTCACATAAGGCAAGATCTTAACTAGTACACCAACCCTGCAAATAATAATTTTGTCAGTACAACGATATCACTGTAAATAGGATTTACCGTAACTAATGTGGCAGAAAAATATTACTGCCAATTACATTACACAAAAACACATGATTCATAACTCTGATTACAAAAGCAAACCAAAAGCTGAAGGATACAACTTTATTAAATCCTGCAATCCAATTTATGTTATTATTTCATGTGTTCCTCACTATAATGAGATATTTGAAATTTTTTAATGTTAAAATTATACCGTTTTATTAAAATTTTGAATTATTTCGGGTCATTTGGACATCATTCAATATTCATAAAAGGTATATATCATAATTTTGCAAATGTATAACATATTGAATCCGTAGTAGCGCTGGCTAAATCAAAAAATTGATATTAATCCGGGTTTGATCCCCGGCTGCGGAGTTTCTCTTTTTTAATAATTTTTGGAGTACTCTTTTTGTTGAATATAAATGAACTAGTTCCTGATAGAGCTGCAGTGATGGACCAAAAGGAAATGAAATCTGTAGACTCTTTCGTGTAGTCATGTGTGTACTTCTCCCATCTAGTCATCTTCTATTTTTCTCAGTGTAACTTTTTAAAATGTTCTCCTTCAGTGTAACTTAAGCAGCTATTAAGTTCTGTATCGTAGTCTATATATGTTATTTACCTATTTTTTAGTGAATGATACGATAAACAGGTAAGGATGATATTGAAGCAGTAGCAGAAATATGCCTGATGATATTGAAGCAGTGATCAGCTTTATTCTGATCTGAACATGTAACCAAGAAGCTTGACGATTTCTCGAGACTTTCACATTAGCTTAAACACACTTCACATCTATACCTGCAAATTAATTATTTAAGCTTAGCCAATAAAATGAATGATCTCAAATAAGAACCATAAATGGGATTAGTCATTGATTAGGCCGAGTAGAAAAAGTTTGACAAGCCTCTCAAAAAGGGTAATTTGTGTTGCTTGATCCGAACAAGCTGATTCTTTGCTTCACTGCAGATAAAAGAATACAAGTACATTGGATCAACTGTATCACACATTATCTTGTTTGCCAACTCTGTTTATTCAAAATTCAAAAGAGTTCCAGCTTAATATGTTGTTCGATCAGTTTAAACAATAGTAAGCAAGCCTAGACTCTCCACAAGCATCATCTAGTACTTGTTTCTAGCAGCTTCTTTGTAATATCCAGCATCGTCTTTGTGCTGTGTTCCCAGAACTGTCCTTTCCTACGTGCTGCGATCTGGTAGTTTACTCCAATTGTACGATAATCTTCGACAGGAGAAAATAGGCTCAATTCTGGGCAAAAAATAAGTTTCATTTTATTCAAGAGGAAACCAGTTGAGATGCTGCACCAAGGTAGACTCAGACACACATAATGGTTAAAAAAAATTTAAAAATGAATTCCGCAGCCGGGGTTCAAACCCGGATTAAATTACAAGTTCAATATTTAATTAGCCAGTGCTACTGCGGATTCTTTGTGTCTGTGGTTAGAAAAGTTTTAATATTTATCTTCTAGATTTTCACATATGTACAAACACCAATGCTACTACTGTTACTTCACTACAAGAAAAAAGTCCATAGACATCGGTTTTTGGCCGATGTCTATGCTGTTAACCAACCGATGTTGATGTCGGTGATGTCTATTCTAGACATCGGTGGATACCCGATGTCTATGCAAGCTTAGACATCAATTTTGGTTAAAAAACTGATGTCCATGTATTTTTTTTTACAAAAAATGTTATAAATAAATTATTTAATAACTAAATACACCTATTAAAACAGATTAAACATATAATGAGCTATGTTTTTTGTCACAAAGACATCAAAAATTTTCATATGGGTGATGTAAAATGGTGTATTAAACATTTGATTCTTCACTGAAAGGTGATGTCTATTTTAGCATATAAACATCAGTATTTTCTTGAATAAAGTGATGTCTATGTTTCATTTAGATTTGAATATGTTAGTCTTTGACAACAGTTGTTTGTCTGAAACTGATGTACATTGTGTTGTTTGACATCAGTATTTTTTGGTTAAAAGTGATGTGTATACTGTCACATAGACATCAATTTTATCTTAAACAAAGTGATTTCTATGTTTCATTTAGACTTGAACCTGGATTTCTTTGACATCAATTTTTTTACCTTAAAATGATGTACATTAACTTTTTTGGCATCAACTTTTCTTCTTTAAAAGTGATGTCCAATTGCTTTTGTAACTAGCATACATCAAATATATGGATCTTTGGTCTTGGCACAAAAGTCCAGACTTTGTTCCTTTCAAATTTATTGAGCTCTTCTTGCATTGCTGTGACCTAGTCAACATCTTGTAGAGCTTCTTCAACCTTTTTAGGTTCAGTTTGAGATAAAAAAGAATGGTAGAGACATTCATTCTGAGTGGCTTTTCTTGTTCTTACACCACTATCAGGGTTTCCAATGATTAAGTCAGGTGTGTGTGACTTAGACCATTTTCTTGCTAATGGAAGTTGACTCCTAGAATAAGAACCTCCCCCTTGATCCATGAATTCTATGTTATTTCTTTGAGTAGTACCACTGTTATTTCTTGATGCTCCCCCTGAATCAGTGTTCCCATGGTTATCAGTATTTGACTCATCGGAGTTTGAGGAAGATGAGTCTGATGATCTTCTACTGATGTTTCTTGAGTTGAATCACTTGCAATAGCCTCTGGAATTGAGTCATGTTGCTCCCCCTCAACATATGCTTCAGTATCAGAAGAATTTCCACTATACTGTGGAACCTCAGAGCTTTAAGTGATATCAGGACTTATTGTATCAGAGTCAGGATTTAAAAGTTCAGCGTAAGGTACTTCACTTTCAAATCTCAACTTGTCATGGTCATCTGCATCTTCTAGACCTGTTATCTTCTTATCATCAAAAGATACATGTTTAGACTCCATGACTGTTCTTGTTCTCAGATTGTAAACTATGAAGGCTTTATAGTCAACGGATAACCTACAAATATTCCTTCATCAGTTTTCAGATCAAACTTGGTCAGCTGCTCCGGATGAGTTTTAAGAACAAAACATTTATAACCAAAAATATGAAAGAACTTCAAATTTGACTTCTTTCCTTTCACCATCTCGAATGGTCTCTTTCCATGCTTGTTGATCAATGTAACATTTTATGTAAAGCAAGTAGTTTGCACAGTCTCAGCCAGAAGTAGGTAGACAATCTTGCTTCTTCTAGCATGGTTCTTGCAACTTTTATCAGAGTTCTATTCTTTCTTTCAACAACTCCATTTTGTTGTGGAGTTCCAGGAGCAGAAAACTCTTTTTTATCCCCTTGAGTTCGCAGAACTCTTCCATAGAGCTATTCTTGAATTCCGTTCCATTATCACTTCAGATGATCTTCACTTTGTATGTTGATCCTTTCTCCAGCTCCCTCACATGATCAACAAGAATGGATGGAGATTCATTCTTGGTGTGTAGAAAATACACCAATGTGTATCTTGTATAT
>NW_027417598.1:0-138140 GCF_009905375.1 Apium graveolens | reverse complement strand
CACAAGCCAAACACTAAGAAGAAACAAGCCTTGATCACAAGAAGAAGAATTGAAGCAAGTTTGGACCAGAAGAACAATTGGGACGATACATTACAAGAGTACAAACTATACTCCAAAAAATTGGATAATGTTCTATTATAAAAAACTTTTCTTAATTTTAGGTAAAAGTTACAAAATAAACTAATGGAGATTAAATAATTTAAACATGTATATTTTTTTTGTTGAATGATATTATCTTGTTAAACTAACATTGTTGAACAATCAACTTTTGGAAATTTATATGAATTATTCATAGTAAAGTCAATATTTATTTAAATTGAAATGATATCAACAGTTTAAATTTGTTTTTATGATTTTCTTGCTAATAAATATGTTAAACACATTATTGAGATGTCATTTTAAGGATAAAATAAAGAACATGAACTCACAAATTGTTATGATAAAAACAAACACATTATTCTCAAATCTACTTACTCAAATTTACAAGGAAAATACAATATTGTAAAAAAAAAACCTAAATAATCATCATAAACATATTTATGTTTGCAAAATAAATTGAACAAATTAAATATTTAATCTTGAATTATAAAGTAACTGATATAAAATATGTAAATGTCAAGATTAATGAATACTGATATGTCTTTTCTAAAAAAATACACAACATTAATAAATGAATAAGAAAATATTTTATATACTGAATATGAAAAAAATTATTTTATCTTTATCGCCTCCCAACAACACCTACTATTTTACAAAAAATATAAATTTAAACAATTTGATAAAAATAATGAACAATTATCCAATATCCAATTTAAAGTCCAATTATATAAACAACTAAATCGAATAATTATTATTGAATCATATATGTAAATAAGGTACTTAATATTGATAAATGATATATAATACATTATATTTAGTGTTAAATATAAACCATAAAAAATTTGAAAAACACGTTTGATTCGATCTTAAGAAGTCATATTTAAAAAGGCCCGAAGCTGCAACATCTATTTTATTATAAAACTTAATAATTTTGATTAACTCAAATTCGGAATTTTGAAAATATCGAAATAATTTTTTTGATAGTTTTATTTTTCATCCAATTTTTACACTAAAATATTTTGGGATAAAATTCTAAATGGGAAAAAATTCTACACATCTTTTATATTTAAAGAAAATTTAACAAATGTACATTATTTTCGAAGAAACGAAAAGTGATAAAATTAAGTTTTTTACATATATCTAATTCGGACGTGCTGTAATTTGCGCCATTATTGGGCCTCAAAATTTTGTATAAATTCCAAATTCATTATTTTTTTAGGAAAAATGATTTGATCCAAATTCTAAATATGTGAATTATTTAAGCCACCCTTAATACTATTTAATTTATCTTTATTTAAATTATTAAATATTTATCTTTTAAGTTGAAATGAACATTTATCTTTTTTAGTTGAAATAAATTAGTCAATTAAATTATAATTATTATGTTCCCACTATGGCTTATTGGCTTTCTATTCTACCAAAATTTTATTTTTTTTGCTAATAGAACCTATAATATTTCTCACTTTGTAAGTCTAGAGTTATTATTCTATTTAAGCCAGCAAAATAACTTCTAATTGGATTTATCTTCTTGTACCTAGATAATCCATCAAAAAAACTAACAATTCATGTTTTCAATAGAATTAGTTAGACCAAAATTCAATACTTGTTCCACTAAAACCAAGTCCTAACAACACTTTAAATACTCATTTAAACTTGATAAAATTTACATAAAAATAAGTCAACAAAGAAACATGCAAATCAATGCAAGAAGCAAGAAGCAAGAAGCAAGAAGCAGTGTTTAAGATATAGTAAGTCTACTATAGACCACCTCACATGTAGCATGTTTTTACATAGTATTTAGCATAAAATGATTTAGAAATAGTAATAGTTGCTCCAATCACTAGCCGGGAATTCAGAGGATGGAATCATTGGCATGTTATCGTTAATTCAGAGGGTGTACCAAGTAACCAACATCCTTAAGAATCATCTCGGTACAAGCAAGACACCCTATCACTAGCAACTACAGAAAACACACCTAAGTTTATAGTAGAAAATTTATAAATATTTCTATGAATATGCAATTTAAACTTAAAAGTGAATATCCAATTACATAATTGCTTAACTAGAAACTTGATTTCTATGAATCATTTCAGTTGATCATTTGATCATTGTTTACCATCGGTTATTGTTAGTTTAACTTGATGAGCTAGTTAGCTCACCCTTGCGAATCTGTTTATGTCATTCTACAGGTAAAAAGGAAATTGTTGGTAACGAGAATCCCCGGTCCAGTATCCGAGCTAAGATTCTAGGTTGAGTTGGATCGAGCTAGTATGAGCTTTAAGTTGTAGTTTGAGTTATGCAAGTTTGTAAGGATGATTTCATTTTTAGTTGTAAGTTAAACTAGTTGGGATTTGGTACGACGTAATAAAAGTTAAGGTTTTGGCTTGTTTTCATATTTAACCTGTTGCGATCCGTGGTTGTGTAAATAAGGGTTATGGCATATAATTTTTCATATACAGATTTATATATTGTGTGTGTTGTGAACCCCAAACTTCTGACTCGGGTTGAGAGGGTGTCACAACCACCATTTCCGAAACTAAATCAACTACTAATATTATCTAATATATACCCAATGCTAACACTAAACCTACTAACATTGCTACCACAATTGCCGCTACTAAGACTAACCAATATTTTAGCAATGATACCACTATGCCAACTAGCCATTTTACCACTAATACCACCACTAAAGATGCAAGCTATGCTACCACCAATACCACTACTAAGATTAACCAATATAACATCAATGCTACCACCTGTAATACCATAATTAAAGTGGCCATAAATGGAATTGCTTAAGCTAGAATAAACTTCACCACCAATACATATAATATCACTACCAATTCTCTAACAAAGATTACCGCTTCCAATGTCACCAGTTACACTAATAAGAGCACCAGGAGCAATGTAACCATCAATGCCACCAAATCCACTACTAATATTATCATTTCAGGTACCACTAATGTAACCACTAAATGTGCTAGTCATGCTACTACCAATGCAACTATACCATCAATGATACTACCACTGATGCCATTATTTAAGTTACCACCAATGATACTCCGTAAGGTAGCATAAACTTTACCACCAACAATCCCACCACGAATTCCACTCCTAAGATTACGACTTCTAGTACCACCAATTGGACTAGTAAAATTCCCACCACCAATGACACCGCCTACAATATACTACTGGATTTGAGAAAAACTTATAACTCTATACTTTTCGAATTATTACGGATCTATAGTAGTTACATGAGGAATGGGTTCTAGTGAGGCTGAAAATGGTGACCCTACCTATTCATGTATTGAAAATATAAGTTCTTACACCACTAAAAAATTTTCACAAAAACCCCACATCTCTATCAAGTAAGAAATCTCATTTTCAATCATGTGTCTTGTGAAATTAAGTTAAAAAGACGGGGCTTAGTGAGATGGGAAACGCCATATATAAGTAAATTTCGTGTGTTATTAGGTAACATAAAGTAATTTCGAATGGTTTGTCATATATACATTAGAAAAATAAAAAACATACCCCACATAGATCCACTTGTACTATGTGCATTTATATTTATGATATATTGGCATGGTAAAAGTTAAAAAATAACAAAGAAACCTTACATGGTAGATTGATGAAGAGGAGAAAGGGAAGGGACTTTTATCATTTTCTTCATTATTTTTGGAACTTGTTGCAAGTAGTAAGAAAAATATAATTCTTGTGCAAATTCTCTAAAGTAAGATCACACACAAACATAAAATAAATTGAATAGTACAATTCAACAAATATGAAAATAAATTATAAATAATGTGTGGGCTTCTTTTCTTTAAATTTTCAATTTTAATATATCATGTATTTGATTATTTATGAGGAACAAAATATTAATACAAACGTAAGTGAATTTTTTTCTAACTTTGACATATAATATTGAACGAATAACTCTTGACATCAAGGTCAGTAAATTTACTTACATATATAAAAGAAAATGGGATATTATTATAGTATTTGATATTTACCAAAAGTGTTTGCAAAAAACACATATGAAAGGAAAATGAAGAAACGGGAAATATAAATTATTACTTTAATCTTGTTAAACAACATCAATTCATGATAACCTCTAAACCTTATTGGCTTAGTCCCCCACCAGTTCATTTGATTAGTCCTCCACCAATTCATTTAAAGATGTGTTTAACCTTACACACCAAAATACTTTTTCATAGAGAATACAAAACTCCAAAACACTATTTCATGGCCCCCTTGTACCTATATTAGGGTTTTACCTACCTTTTCATATCCTTTATTTGCAGGCAAAATTGTATATAATTATTTCAACTGGCTCAATATAGTTTAAATTTTTTTTATCTTAGTATTAATTTCTTATTACAAATTTCAATTTTTTTCATTTTATAAAAATATAATTTAACAAAGTCTGCTCCATGTATTATATAAACTAATTGGGTATTGATTTACAAGCATAGGTAAACAAGCATTACTATAATTTATTTTATATTGTAAATAAAATGAGTTTCTATAAATTAAGTGTAAGCATTGTATAAAAATCTTAACTTGAAAATGACATTTTCTTGAGAGTTTTAAATTTTATTTAGTAAAATTATATATAAATTGCCTACTCACCTCAACTAACAATAATATATGTACTACTACAACCCTAACTAATAATAATAGAAGTACTACTATAATAGATTCAACTCTAAAAAACTCTCACAATAATTAGAAAATTAATTGTCATGTACAAATTAATATTACCATAACAACATTTAATCAAATTAAACCATAAGATATGAACATTCTATGCCTTCTAATAACTTCTCAACTATTAATGTAAGCACGTACCATAACTGCAGTAACAATATGAATAATATAACTAAACCGTTCATCTTTCTCAGTGAAGTTTTTCAGCCACCAGGCCTCCAAAACAAACCTATGATATGAACATATAGTCACACAATATCCAAAAATGTAAAACAGAGATGATGACGGAATAATCAGATTCTTAAAATTCTGTAAGCAATTAGATGATGAAATAAAAATCGACTACAATTAAAATCATTGCACTTTTAATTCTTAAATCATCTATAAACTGCCATGATTTGTAATATTTACATTGTATCTACAAATAAAGGATTCAACATATTTCTACTTTCTATACATCTCACAAAGAATACATAATCAAACAAAAAGTATTTTCAGTATTATGCTTAAGCTGCATATAAGAACAAAGCATTTAACTTGTTGTTGTTGCAAGGGGAGTGTGCCTTGCTATTACGTTATCAAGTCTTTCCTCGATAATTAGATCAAGTGATGCTCTCAGACCAGATAAAAGTTGAATGGATGGAGTACAAAATCTCTTGTTCAATTTGTTTCACCTTTTTTGGCTCTCATTGCATAAGCACTCATGACTTCTTGTTTATATATAAATAATATATAAGACTCTCTGTTAGGAGGGTTAGGAGGGTCAGATATATTTCAACGTATAAATTGAATTCAATTCAACAAATATGAACATAAATTATAAATAATGTGGGCGCTTTTTTTTTTAAATTTTCATTTTTTAATATCATGTATTTGATTATTTATGAAGAACAAAAATATTAATACAAATGTAAGTGAATTTTTTTCTAACTTTGACATATAATTTGAAAGGATAATTCTTGACATCATGGTCAGTAAATTTACTTACATATATAAAAGGAAAATGGGATATTATTATAGTATTTGATTTTTACCAAAAGTTTTTGCAAAAACACATATGAAAGAAAAATGAAGAAACAGGGAAATATAAATTATTACTTTAATCTTGTTAACCAAGATCAATTCATGATAACCTCTAAACCTTATTGCTTAGTCCCCAACCAGTTCATTTGATTAGTCCTCCACCAATTCATTTAAAGATGTGTTTAAGCTTACATCACCAAAAAACTTTTTCATAGAGAATACAAATAACTCCAAAACACTATTTCATGGCCCCCTTGTACCTATATTAGGGTTTTACCTACCTTTTTATATCCTTTATTTTGGAGGAAAAATTGTATATAATTGTTTCAATTGGCCCAATATAGTTTAAATTGTTTTTTATCTTAGTATCAATTTCTTATTTAAATTTCAATTTTTTTCTTTTTATAAAAATATAATTTAACAAAGTCTGCTCCATGTATTATATAACTAATTGGGTATTGATTTACAAGCATAGGTAAAAATTAAGTGGTAAGCATTGTACAAAAAAACTTATCTTGAAAATGACATTTTCTAGAGAGTTTTAAATTTTATTTAGTGAAATTATATATAAATTGCCTACTCACCTCAACTATCAATAATATATGTACTACTTCAACCCTAACTAACAATTATAGAAGTACTATTATAATAGATTCAACTCTAAAAAACTATCATAATAATTGAAAAATTAATTATCATGTACAAATTAATATTACCATAACAGCATTTAATCAAATTAAATTTTTAGAGGCATAAGATAGCATAGTATTTAGCATAAAATGATTTAGAAATAGTTGGTAATCACTAATCAGTAATTCAGAGGATGGCCAACCCCACTTCCAAGTTGTATCAAGTAATTAACATCCTTAAGAACCATCTCCATACCAGTGAGACAGCCTATCACTTGCAACTACAGAAAACACCTATAAGTTTATAGTAGAATATTTATAAATATTTCATTGTTTTTCGAAATGGTTAGTAAGAGGTAAATAGAGATAATATTTATAACTTGTCTAGTTTATGAGTGATTGTGTGGTCTTACAAAAGGAAGTAGGATATAAGGTTGTGGCTAATATTATGAACATATATCCAAAAATATAGTCACACAATATGAAAAAATGTTAAACAGAGATGAACACGGAATTATCGGATTCTTAAAATTCTCTAAGCAATTAGATGATGAAATAAAAATCCCCTACAATTAAAATTATTGCACTTGTAATTCTTAAATCATCTATAAACTACTAATTCTCTAACAAAGATTACCGCTTCCAATGTCACCAGTTACACTAATAAGAGCACCACCAGCAATGTAACCATCAATGCCACCAAATCCACTGTTAATATTATCGTTTCAGGTACCACTAATGTAACCACTAAAGGTGCTAGTCATGCTACCAATGCAACTATACCACCAATGATACTACCACTGATGCCATTATTTAAGTTACCACCAATGATACTCCGTAAGTAGCATAAACTTTACCACCAACAATCCCACCACGAATTCCACTCCTAAGATTACGACTTCTAGTACCACCAATTGGACTAGTAAAATTACCACCACCAATGACACCGCCTACAATCTTAAGAAAAACTTATAACTCTATACTTTTCGAATTGTTACTGATCTATAGTAGTTACATGAGGAATGGGTTCTAGTGAGGCTGAAAATGGTGACCCTACCTATTCATGTATTGAAAATATAAGTTCTTACACCACTAAAAAATTTCACAAAAAACCCCACATCTCTATCAAGTAAAAAATCTCATTTTCAATCATGTGTCTTGTGAAATTAAGTTAAAAAGTGACGGGGCTTAGTGAGATGGAAACGCCATATATAAGTAAATTTAGTGTGTTATTAGGTAACATAAATTAATTTCGAGTGGTTTGTCATATATACATTAGAAAAATAAAAAACATACCCCACATAGATCCACTTGTACTATGTGCATTTATATTTATGATATATATTGGCATGGTAAAAGTTAAAAATAACAAAGAAACCTTACATGGTAGATTGATGAAGAGGAGAAAGGGAACGGACTTTTAGCATTTTCTTCATTGTTTTTGGAACTTGTTGCAAGTAGTAAGAAAAATAAATTCTTGTGCAAATTCTCTAAAGTAAGGTCACACACAAACATAAAATAAATTGAATAGTACAATTCAACAAATATGAACATAAAATATAAATAAGTGTGGGCTTCTTTTCTTTAAATTTTCAATTTTAATATATCATGTATTTGATTATTTATGAGGAACAAAAATATTAATACAAACGTAAGTGAATTTTTTTCTAACTTTGACATTAATGAATTTTTTAACTTTGACATATAATATTGAACGGATAACTCTTGACATCAAGGTCAGTAAATTTACTTACATATATAAAGGAAAATGGGATATTATTATAGTATTTGATATTTACCAAAAGTGTTTGCAAAAAACACATATGAAAGGAAAATGAAGAAACGGGAAAATATAAATTATTACTTTAATCTTGTTAAACAACATCAATTCATGATAACCTCTAAACCTTATTGGCTTAGTCCCCCACCAGTTCATTTGATTAGTCCTCCACCAATTCATTTAAAGATGTGTTTAACCTTACACACCAAAACACTTTTTCATAGAGAATACAAATAACTCCAAAATACTATTTCATGGCCCCCTTTACCTATATTAGGGTTTTACCTACCTTTTCATATCCTTTATTTTGCACGCAAAATTGTATATAATTATTTCAATTGGCTCAATATAGTTTAAATTGTTTTTTTCTTAGTATTAATTTCTTATTACAAATTTCAATTTTTTTCATTTTATAAAAATATTTAACAAAGTCTGCTCCATGTATTATATAAACTAATTGGGTATTGATTTACAAGCATAGGTAAACAAGCATTACTATAATTTATTTTATATTGTAAATAAAATGAGTTTCTATAAATTAAGTGGTAAGCATTGTATAAAAATCTTAACTTGAAAATGACATTTTCTTGAGAGTTTTAAATTTTATTTAGTGAAATTATATATAAATTGCCTACTCACCTCAACTAACAATAATATATGTACTTACAACCCTAACTAACAATAATAGAAGTACTACTATAATAGATTCAACTCTAAAAAACTCTCACAATAATTAGAAAATTAATTGTCATGTACAAATTAATATTACCATAACAACATTTAATCAAATTAAATTTTTAGAGGTATAAGATAGCATAGTATTTAGCATAAAATGATTTAGAAATAGTTGCTGCAATCACTAATGGGTAATTCAGAGGATGGAATCATGGGCAAGTTGTTCTCCAAGTATGCAGAAGCTGCAGCAACCCCACTTCCAAGTTGTACCAAGTAACTAACATCCTTAAGAATCATCTCCATACCAGTAAGACAGCCTGTAAGTTTATAGTAGAATATTTATAAATATTTCATTGTTTTTCGAAATGGTTAGTAAGAGGTAAATAGAGAAAATATTTATAACTTATGTGGTCTATGAGTGATTGTGTGGTCTTACAAAAGGAAGTAGGATACAAGGTTATGGCTCATATTATGAATTTGACATAGTTTTGTTAAAGCTTGTTAAAGCTTCTCAAAGAGAATTGAGGAACTAACATATTTTACTATTAATCTTGTCTCTGGTCAATATGTAGATGCAACAAAATCTATAACATTGAATATAAGAAATGAAAATATACCTCATTTAGATTTCTCATGATCTATCCTCAACTCCTTTCATGCTACTATATTAAGTCCAAGCCATAAGATACAGTTGTATCATTCTATGCCCTTCTAATAACTTCTCAACTATTAATGTACGCACGTACCATAAACATAAATGCAGTAACAATATGAATAATATAACTAAACGGTTCATCTTTCTCAGTGAAGTTTTTGAGCCACCAGGCCTCCAAAACAAACCTATGATATGAACATATAGTCACACAATATCCAAAAATGTAAAACAGAGATGATGACGGAATAATCCGATTCTTAAAATTCTGTAAGCAATTAGATGATGAAATAAAAATCGACTACAATTAAAATCATTGCACTTGTAATTCTTAAATCATCTATAAACTGCATGATTTGTAATATTTACATTGTATCTACAAATAAAGGATTCAACATATTTCTACTTTCTATGCATCTCACAAAGAATACATAATCAAACAAAAAGTATTTTCAGTATTATGCTTAAGCTGCATATAAGAACAAAGCATTTAACTTGTTGTTGTTGCAAGGGGAGTGTGCCTTGCTATTAGTTATCAAGTCTTTCCTCGATAATTAGATCAAGTGATGCTCTCAGACCAGATAAAAGTTGAATGGATGGAGTACAAAATCTCTTGTTCAATTTGTTTCACCTTTTTTGGCTCTCATTGCATAAGCAACTCATGACTTCTTGTTTATATATAAAAATAATATATAAGACTCTCTGTTAGGAGGGTCAGATATATTTCAACATATAAATTGAATTCAATTCAACAAATATGAAAATAAATTATAAATAATGTGCGCGCTTCTTTTTTTTAAATTTTCATTTTTTAATATATCATGTATTTGATTATTTATGAAGAACAAAATATTAATACAAATGTAAGTGAATTTTTTTCTAACTTTGACATATATATTGAAAGGATAATTCTTGACATCAAGGTCAGTAAATTTACTTACTATATAAAAGGAAAATGGGATATTATTATAGTATTTGATTTTTACCAAAAGTTTTTGCAAAAAACACATATGAAAGGAAAATGAAGAAACAGGGAAATATAAATTATTACTTTAATCTTGTTAACCAACATCAATTCATGATAACCTCTAAACCTTATTGGGTTAGTCCCCAACCAGTTCATTTGATTAGTCCTCCACCAATTCATTTAAAGATGTGTTTAAGCTTACATCACCAAAAAACTTTTTCATAGAGAATACAAATAACTCCAAAACACTATTTCATGGCCCCCTTGTACCTATATTAGGGTTTTACATACCTTTTTATATCCTTTATTTTGGAGGAAAAATTGTATATAATTGTTTCAATATGCCCAATATAGTTTAAATTGTTTTTTTATCTTAGTATCAATTTCTTATTACAAATTTCAATTTTTTTTTTTTAACAAATATAATTGTTATGGCTCATATTATGCATTTGACATAGTTTTGTTAAAGCTTCTCAAAGAGAATTGAGGAACTAACATATTTTACTATTAATCTTGTCTCTGGTCAATATGTAGATGCAACAAAATCTATAACATTAAATATAAGAAATTACAATATACCTCATTTAGATTTCTAACATGATATATCCTCCAATCCTTTCATGCTACTTTATTAAGTCCAAGCCATAAGATGCAGTTGTATCATTCTATGCCCTTATAATAACTTCTGAACTATAAATGTAGCAGTACCATAAGCGTAGTAACAATATGACTAATATGACTAAACCGTTTCTCTTTCTCAGTGCAGTTTTTCAGCCCCCAAGCCTCCACAACAAACATGTGATATGAACATATAGTCACACAATATCAAAAATTGTAAAACAGAGATGAGCACAGAATAATCCTATTCTTAAAATTCAAGCAATTAGATAATGAAATAAAAATCGACTACAATTAAAATCATTAAACTTGTAATTCTTAAATCATCTGTAAACTGAACTGGTGTGTAATATTTACCTTGTATCTACAAATAAAGATTTCAACATGTTTCTACTTTCTATGCATCTCACAAAGAATACACAATCAAACCAAAAGTATTTTCAGTGTTTTGCTTAAGCTGCATATAAGAACAAAGCATTTAACTTGTTGTTTTGCAAGGGGAGTGTGCCTTGCTAATACGTTATCAAGTCTTTCCTCGATAATTAGATCAAGTGATGCTCTCAGACCACATAAAAGTTGAATGGAAGCAGTACAAAATCTCCTGTTCAATTTGTTTCACCTTTTTGGCTCTCATTGCATAAGCAACTCATGACTTCTTATTTATAATAAAAATAATATATAAGACTCTCTGTTAGGAGGGTTAGGTGGGTCAGTATATTTCAACATATAAAGTGAATTCAATAATTATTGTAGTTTTCTAGAATCAATAATATATGATCACATTTTGTGTAATACAACTTATGTATTATAAACACTATCAGATATTGTCGCTTGTCAATTTTCGCACAAAAAATCATATAATAACGTTATGTTAAATCGTAGAAATATATAAAAACACTTTCCAAGATAATCAAAAATTAATAACTTGTCGTTCTCTGAGAACAACTTTGTCATCAATATGGGAAAAAAAATGTTTTTGAAAAAAAGGCTGTAGTTACTCAAACTTTACCCTGATAAGAGGAATTAAAGGAAAAATGATCTCAAGGAGTCAAGGTATGGGAAAATTACAAGTCAAAGATCAAGTGCTATAATTGTGATGAAGTCTGACACTTTGCTGCTCATTCATAAAGCCAAACTCTGAGAAGAAGCAAGCCTTGATCAGCAAGAAGAAGAATTGAAGCAAGTTTTGACCAGAAGAACATTGGGATGATACATTACAAGAGTACAAACTATGCTCACAAAAAATTGCATAATGTTGTGTATTTCTAACAAAGTAAATTTTATTTATATATGATTAGACTTTTTTCTATTATAAAGGGCTTTTCATAATTTTAGGTAAAAGTTACAAAATATATTAATGGAGATTAAATAATTTAAACATGTATATTTTATTTTGTTCAATGATATTATCTTGTTAAACTAACACGGTTGAACAATCAACTTTTGGAAATTTATATGAAATATTGATAGTAAAGTCAATATTTATTTAAATTGAAAAGATATCAATTAGTGTAAATTAGTTTTTATGATTTTCTTGCTAATAAAATATGTTAAACACATTATTGAGACGTCATTCTAAGGATAAAATAAAGAACATGAACTCATAAATTGTTATGATAAAAAAAACACATTATTCTCAAATCTACTTACTCAAATTTACAAGGAAAATATAATATTGTAAAAAATAAAACTTAATTAATCATCATAAAAATATTTATGTTTGCAAAATAAATTGTACAAATTAAATACTTAATATTGAATTATAAAGTAACTTATATAAAATATGTAAATGTAAAGATTAATGAATATTAATATGTCTTTTCTAAAAAAATACACAACATTAATAAATGAATAAGAAAATATGTTATATACTGAATATGAAAAAAAAATTGTTTTATCTTTATGGCCTCCCAACAACACCTAGTATTTTAGAAAAAATATAAGTTTAAACAATTCGATAAAAATAATGAACAATTTTTCAGGATCCAATTTAAAGTCCAATTATATAACAACTAAATCGACTAATTATTATTGAATCAATATTTGTAAATAAGGTACTTAATACTGATAAAGGCTATATTAAAATAAATTATATTTAGTGTTAAATATAAACCATAAAAAAAATTGAAAAACTCGTCTGATTCGATCTTAAGAAAGTCATATTTAAAAAGGCCCGAAGCTCTCTGTACATATATTTTATTATAAAATTTTGCTTCTCTCCTAAAGAGAAAAACTTGGATTAACTCAAATTCGGAATTTTAAAAATATCGAAATAATTTTTTTGATAGTTTTATTTTTCATCCAATTTTTTACACTAAAATATTTTGGGATAAAATTCTAAATCGGATAAAATTTTACACATCTTTAATATATTTAAAGAAAATTTAACAAATGTACATTATTTTTCGAAGAAACGAAAGGTAATAAAATTAAGTTTTTTACATATATCTAATTTGGACGTGCGGTAATTTGCACCATTCTTGGGCCTCAAAATTTTGTATAAAATCCAGATTTTAAACACTATGAGATATTGTCGCTTGTGAATTTTCGCACATAAAATCATATAATAACTCTATGTTAAATCCTAGAAATATATAAAAACACTTTCCAAGAGAATCAAAAATTAATAACTTGTCGTTCTCTGAGAACAACTTTGTCATCAATATCACAAATGCTTGATGTACCAATGGATCATCATTCTATTCTTAATGATATATAATGATATTGCTAAATGGTAAGGTTTTCTCCAAAAACTTTATCAAAATATCCCCAATTTATTTTAGTTCCTCTATAAGAGAATGGTAATGTGTGATATGATAGCTGAGTAATGGTATTTGATTTCTTAAACCTTAAATCTAATAAACATGGTCAACAATATGGAAATTAAAATTAATCTAAATTTAAAATAAATAAGAAAATAATAGAGATGATAGAAACATTACAATTTTCCTCGTATGCTGGTGGATTATAGAGTGTTATATACATGTATTTCTCAATACATGGAGGCTATAATTTTTTCTAATGTAGTACTTCGAAATGGAGAAATTTGATCAAAATTAAAGAGTGGTTATTAATTAGAGAGACAAATTGTGTTCAATTTAGTTTTACTTACACATATTTCTCAACAAATCAATTCTACGTTAAAATTCTTTTTATCCATATAATTAAAAAATTGAGTTCTAGTGGCCGATACTTGAATCTGGTACATGGTAAAAAGGAGAGAATAAAGCGTACCAAAGTTTTTTAAGTTGTAAAAGAGAACTTTAATCGTTATATCAATAAATCTCCATTCCAACCTATCTTATGCCTTAAATATCAATTCTAACCCAACCACCCTTTTTTCCATTGTGACTTCAAATGCAATCATTGTATTATGAGCTAATAGTCTCCCTTCATTAAAAGCACTCTGTTTGTTAGACACTGTCTAGATTAAACATAGTTTTAACTTATTCACCACCACATTCGATAGTATGCGCATGAGAACATTATAAAGATAGATAGGTCAAAGATCTTACATATGTTTGGGTTGTTTAACCATAGAAATAAGACATACAAGCATAAGATTTAGTTCCCTTGGCCCATGTCCTGTATCAAAGAAAATCTGATAAAATAAAACAACATATCTTTTGAAAATATTTCAATACGTTTGAAAAATGCCGGGTTCGACCCATGTGGATCTAGTGACTTGTATTAATGCATGAAAAAGACGACATTCTTAACTTCCTACTCCCTAATAGGTACTATGATCTAGTGATTGTGAAATAATAATTAAAAAAAGTTTACAAAAAGGGAAAAATTTGACACAACCTTAATCAAATAACCATATGTCAAACAAAATGGTAAATTTTGAAGTAAATTTAAACAACTTACCCGAGCAGAAACAAAACCATGTAAAGCGATAGAAAAAAACATATGTGTGTGTACTATCCAACTAAATCATAGTGGAATCCATGTAGATGTGGAGGCCATAACAAGGAATATCAGATATGCATGTCCCATAATTACAATATACCTGTTTGTCTTGTCATGGTTTCGGTATTTTTGTTTATAACTATGAGCCAAAGCCAAAGCGACCAAATCGAGATGTTCCTCCTGACTCTGATGTTTTATCTTGAGCAGAAGATGCTTTTTTGATGAGTCGATTTGATCCAAGTTTGTGGAGAAACCACCTTGCAAAGAGAAAGTTAGATACCGGGATTTGTAAATAACAATCTGAGAATCTCATATTATAATTTAATTTAATTTCTTATCACCAAATGATAAGGAGTTGTCAAAAAAAGAGCAGAAAATGTTTTACCTATCCAAGGGAATCCATGTTATAAAAGATGGCAACCTTTCCACTTTTGCTAACTTGATACGTTTCCCTGTAGTAGGAAGCAACATCATAGTTGCAGAGCAATGTCCTCCATCAAAACTATAGATGTCATTTTCTTCGTTATTTATATTAATAACATATGGCCTCTCCGTCCTTGAACTATTCTTGTTATCAACACTTGTGGTATCTCTTCTTTCAACACATTTCTTCTCACTTCCCGTATCTTGGGTCATTTTCTCACAATTTTCGTTTATCTTTTTTTTAAAATGAAACCATTAAAAAATTATAAGATGTGAATTATAATAACACTTGCTTAATTGATTATTAATAAACAAGTATACAAACACCTTTATATGACCTAGGCGATTGGACACAAGTTTTTTATTTAACGAGTCAATATATAATAAAATATCTGAAAGTATTGAATTTCTTCTTTATAGTACTTCATTCTATAAAGATTAACAAACTATAAGAACACGGTGCAAACAAAAAATCCAAAATACAAATCCTACTTTTACAACAACAAGTGATTCCTCACAATTTCTTACCAATGTCATTCCAAACAAATCCCAATACAACTCAGAACTGATAATAAGACACGATTGACATATAAACATGATTTAATAAATAAACCCTAATTAACACATAGTGTAACCTTGATAAAAGATCCCAAACACAAAATAACATAAAAACAAAAAAGCAAGGAGGTAAATTAAACAATATTTAATAATAATCGACCAAATTTAATCTTCTCCTAAATTATTTTAGTGAATTAAAAGAACTTTAGGAAAGATGATTTGGGAAAAAAATACATTTCGTTCAAGGTTTAATCTTTTCCGAGATTTAATCGACTTGCAGCTTGAGTCTTTACAAAGATTTAATATTCAGTGTTTGAGAGAAATATTTCAGCAAAGATTTAATCTTTCGCCGCAGTGGAGATTGTTTGACAGTCTGTGTTTTTTTTTATTTAATAGACAGCCGAGAAAATAATTTCAGCAAGCCCGCTCACAAGTTTTGAACAAGACCGCCTAACTTTTGGGTCCAAATTTCTGATCTACTGTAACGATTATATAATGTATTGTAATAACATGTATTTGTAACGACCTCGAAATTTTGTTGATTCAGTTGCAATGTTTTTAAAATCCCTTGCAATAGACATGAAATCACCTTTCAACAGCAACGTTTTTTAGACAGTTTTTAAAAATCTGGTTGCAAAAGAAATTATATGGTATAGTGAACTAAACCTTGTATAACCATTATTCATCTAATACCTGATTCTCCTACAGGCTGGAAGCTATTCCTCGTACATACCCTGATATACCCTGGTGATTATTATGAATTGCATTATACTCTGAAATAATGTTTTATCATTGTTAATTATGATTCTGTTTTATTGAATTATAATATTTATCATGTTGAATTGTTATAGAATTGGATAGATTTATAAATATGGAACAGATTCGTGTTTCAGACCAGATTGGTGGTCATATTAGGCCAATGTGTGCCTTGGATCCGGTATAGAGAGCAGAAGTTGTGTGCCTTGATCGGGGTTAGTGTGTCACTTATCAGCAGCCTAACCTTGGTTTTAAACTTACAAATAAATATCCAATTCTAACAATTGCTTAACAAGGAACTAGATTCCTATGAATCATTTCAATTGATCATTGTTTACACCCAGTTATTGTTATTATAACTTGCTGAGCTAGTTAGCTCACCCGTGTGAATCTGTTTAGGTCTCATTCTACAATTAAATGGAAATGTTGGTAACGCGGATCCCAGTCCAGTATGCGATCTAGGATTCCCGGTTGAGTTGGATCGGCTAGTTTGAGTTATGCAAGTTTGTAAGAATGATTTCATTTTCAGTTGTAAGTTAAACTAGTTGGGATTTGATATGATGTAATAAAAGTCAAGGTTGTGGTTGGTTTTCATACTTTCACCTGTTGGGATCCGTGGTTGCGTAAATAAGGATAATTGTATATAATATTTCATATACAGGTTTATATAATATGTGTCCTTGGAACCCCAAACTTCTGACCCGGGTTCGGAGGGCGTCACAACCACCATCTCCGAAGCTAAATCAACTACTAATGTAACCTAATATACAACCAGTGCTACCACTAAAGCTACCAGCAATGCTACCATAAATTACCACTAATAAGACTAACCAATATAACAACCAATGCTACCACAATGGCAACTAGCCATTCCCCCACCAATACGATCACTAATCTACCACCAATTCCAACACCAATGCCACTACTAAGACTAACCAAATATACATCAATGCTAACTGGCATGGATGGAACCTACTAAGCTAGCACGAACTTCCAGACCAACACCAATAATACCACCACCAATTCTCCAGCAAAGATTACCCCTTTTTCAATGCCACCAATTGCACAAATAAGAGCTCCAAGACCAATGGCACCATCAATTCCAGCAAATCCAATACTAATATTATCATTTCTTGTACCACCAATATAACCACTAAAGATGCTAGTCATGCTGCCACTAATCCCACTATTAAAACTACCCAATATACCACTAATGCTACTAACACTCATGCCATTATTAAAGTTACCACCAATGATACACCTTAAGTTAGCACAAACTTCACCACAAACAATCCCACCACAAATTTTACTCCTAAGATTACAACAATACTAGTGCCACAAATTGGACTAGTTAAAATTACCACCACCAGTAACACCGCCAACAATATTACTACTGGATTAAAGAAAAACCATAACTCTATACTTTTTAAATAGTTATGGATCAATAGAAGTTACTAAGCAACGGGTTCTAGTGAGACTGAAAATGGTGACCGTACGTATTCATGTATTGAAAATATAATTTCTTCAAACACTAAAAATTTCCAAACAAAGCCTACATCTCTATCAAGTAAGAAATCTCATTTTCAACCATGTGTGTTGTGAATGAAGTTAAAGAGTGATGGGGCTTGGTGAGATGGGAAACTCCTAATATAGGTAAACTTCATGTGTTATTAGGTCAACAAAGAGTAATTTAGAGTTGTTTGTCATATATACATTAAAAAATAAAAAACACACGGCATATAGATCCACTTGTACTATGTGTATTTATATTTATAATATATATTGGCATGGTAAAAGTTAAAAAATAACAAAGAAACCTTACACGGTACATTGATGAATAGGAGAAAGGGAAGGCACTTGGAGCATTTTCTTCATTGTTTTTAGAACTTGTTGCAAGTAGCAAGAAAAATATAATTCCTGTGAAATATCTCTAAAGTAAGGTCATACATAAGCATAAAATAAATTTAGTAGTATAATTCAACAAATATGAACATAGAATATAAATAATAAGTGGGCTTCTTTTCTATAATTTTCATTTTTTTCATATACCTTGTACTTGATTATTTATGAAGAACGAAAAAAAATTAATACAAATGTAACTGATTTTTTTTCTAACCTTGACATATAATCTTGAATGAATAATTCTTGACATAGAGGTCATGTAAAAATAAATACAAGTGACATTTATGTAAATCTACATACATATAGACAAGTAAAATGGGATACTTATTTTAGTGTTTGATTTCTACCAAAGTTTATGCAAATAACATATATGAAAAGAAAATGAAGAAACAGGGAAATATAAATTATTACGTTAATTTTGTTAAACAACATCAATTCATGATAACCAGTAAACCTTATCCACTTAGTCCCTCCACCAATTCCATTTGGAGATGTGTTTAACCTTACAGCACCAAAACACTCTTTTATAGAAAATACAAATAACTCCAAAACCCTATTTCATGACCATGTACAAATTCATTTTGTTTATAAGGCGGCATGTGCTCATATTAGGGTTTTACCTACCTTTTTAATATGTTATATTTTGCAGGCCCATTGTATATCCTGGTTTCAATGGCACAATTTTAGTTTAAATTGTTTTTTATCTTACTATGAATTTCTTATTACAAATTCAATTTTTTTCTTTTTATAAAATATAATTTAACAAAGTCTGCTCCATGTATTATATAAACTAATGGATGTTGATTTACAACCATAAGTACACAAGCATTATTCTAATTTATTTTGTATTGTAAATAAAAGAGATTCTATAAATTAAGTGGTAAGCATTGTATAAAAAAATTAACTAAAAATGACATTTTCTAGAAAATTTTAAATTTTATTTACTGAAATTATATATAAATTCCCTACTGACCCCCTAACTAAGTATAATAGAAGTACTACTATCATACATTCAAGTCTTAAAAACCTCTCACAATAATTGAGATATTATTGGTCATGTTAAAATTAATATTACCATGACAACATTTAATCAAATTAAATTTCTAGAGGTATAAGGTAGCATACCAAATTTTCGACAAACAAGTCATACGTATAGGAAAAATGATACAATTTTAAAATATTTACTAATTGCTATTTTATTAAAACATAGGAATTAATATGAATGATAATATGATTGTTGATTTTTATTTTATTCTTGTTCAATTTGATTTGAACATGTAAAATGAAATATATTGTGGGTAACACTACATATACCATATTCATTCACCGGTTGATTGGGAAAAAATCTAAATTGGGAAGAAATTGAATGAGAAATGCAGCTCATAGTGTCTAAGTATATAAGTTGTTTGACTTGACCATCTGTACTTTAACATAATATAATGAATATTTTCAATATTGTAAATTGTAATAAAAAATTATTAATTAAAACAATGCTTATATTTATAAACTTCTTTTGTAACTCAAAATTTTCAATAGACAAGTTGTCCAACAAATTTTGGGCCTTTTCACAAGGTGGGTATGAAATGCAAAGAAATATGTACCAAAATATAATTCCATTATTTTTTAAGATGAATAAAGAGGATACGTATAAAAATTACTTCTAGAATTTCCTTTTTTGAATAAAATTATTAATATTAAACTTTAATTCAAAAAAATAATTATTTAAAAAGATATGTAAAATTATTAATTTTACATGAACAAAGTTCAAAAAACATGTATATTCTACTAAGTTTGGCCTAAGATTTTATGTAATTCATCATTTATATTGATTTTGGTATGAAATTACTATTATGGCCCATAAGCATTTTTTTTCTATATAACAAATAGTAAAAAATGACTAGTTAAATTTCATACACACTTTGTAATTTTTTTGTTATGATTTGAATCTACCGGTTATATTAGTGTTAGAAAATATATTTTTTTTAAAAAATATTTTAATAATCATATAAAGTAATCATTTAAGTAGAAAATTATAAGTTTCTAACTTCAGTTGAGAAATTTTTATAATGAAAATATGTTTTCGACAAATAATTAATGCTTACAAAAATATATTAAAATTATTTAAATATCATTTACATTACTTATATTTTGTACTCACCATTTTTATAGTTCTTTGAGTAATTTTAATCCAAATTAGTTATTTGAATAAACATTTCTTTTCTTGCAAATATTTTAAGAAAATATAAAAAAAATAATAAAATCACCAAATTCTAAGAAAAAACTATTAAAAAAGGAGATCAAAATTTAAATTCAAAGTTTGTCAAATCCCAGAACATACCTCAATTTTTGTCCCAAGGGGGAACCTACCGATGTAGGTGGGAATTGAGTTCCTGAAAATTAAAAAATGGTTTATAAAACTTCAAAAAATTTGGTGTGAAAAGTTGATGATATTAGTAAATAACTATCACATTTTTTCCATCAGTATTTCATATGAGTGTTTAATAAAAATGACCTCATCACTATTTATTGATGAATACTTCTCATCAACATTGTTCATATTAGTAATTTTTTGATATTATAGCATATGTTTTAGGATTCTTATTGATTTTATATTTATATTGATTGTGTAAGTCACTAGTAGGTTAACACTGTTGCATTTATTTTATCATACATATAACCTACAATCTCTCAAGATATTTGCTCATGTTCACCTAGAGAATTTTGTAATAACTTTTTATTCAATAATATAAAACTATTCTTCATTATTGAGTACATAATTGGATTTAATTGTTATAATTATATTGACCCCCTCTATAGGTAATTAAAGGCCTAAAAATTGATATCAAAGCTTGGTGTTTATATAAAATCACTTTAAGATGCAAAAAATAATCATTAATGGCAGATAATGAAACTCAACAAAATGTGCGGTCACCATTAACCATAAACCAAATCAACAACAATATGAGCAGATATGAAACCCTCAAATTTCCAATCTGGAAAATTAATGAATATCATTTCTGTAAAGTCCTCTGCAGGTAACAGATGGTGAATACTGGAAGGGATTTATGATGGACCTCATTAGCCCATGAAACTGGTTGTTGCTATTCGTGGTAAGAAAAAAATGCAAAAGTGGCACAATTTTGCATAACAATCTAGACAGTGTGATATCCCCTAGGTTTATTGGATGCAAAAACAACCGCTATCAAGAAGATTCGAAGGACAATACTCAATCACCAGTATGAGCACTTTGACTCAAAACATGATAAGACTTTGTTTAGAAATTGTTGAATGATTTGTCACTTGTTGACATAGAGTATGATCCAGCATATTCAAACTTGAAGGTTCTTCTTGCACTTCCTCAAAAGTGTGACTGTAAAGTTATATGAATAAGGGATAATTATGATCTTGAAGACACATCTCTAGTTGAGATATATCGAATTCTGAAAACTAATGAACTGGAGATGGAGTAGAAAAGTAAGACGAAATGGGACAAGACATGTTTCTCTCAGGGTAGAGGAAAAACAAGAGAGAAATTTACAAGAAATAACCATTTCAAAATGAAAGGCCATGATTGTATAGTCTGACACTAAGTCTCAAATACTCATGATGACTTACAAAATTATTCAGGAACTGAAATTGATCATGGTAATTATGAAGATATCCTACAAATTGATGCTCTTTTAGTTAAAAAGTTTAGAAATACCGGCTATATAGACTTCTAAAAATATTCTTTTGAAAAAAAGGCTCTAGTCCCTCAAACATTACCCTAATAAGAGGAATTAAAGGAAGAATGATCCCAAGGAGTCAAGGTATGGGAAAATTACAAGTCGAAGATCAAGTGCTATAATTGTGATGAAGTCTAACACTTTGCTGCTCATTCACAAAGCCAAACGTTGAGAAGAAGCAAGTCTTGATCAGCAAGAAGAAGAATTGAAGCAAGTTTTGACGAGAAGAACAATTGGGATGATACATTACAAGAGTACAAACTATGCTCACAAAAATTGCATAATGATGTGTATTTCTAACAAAGTAAATTTTATTATATATATGATTTAACTTTTTTCTATTATAAAGGGTTTTTCTTAATTTTAGGTAAAAGTTACAAAATAAATTAATGGAGATTAAATAATTTAAATATGTATATTTTATTTTGTTCAATGATATTATCTTGTTAAACTAAGACTGTTGAACAATCAACTTTTGGAAATTTATATGAATTATTCATAATAAAGTCAATATTTATTTAAATTAAAATGATATGAATAGTGTAAATTAGTTTTTATGATTTTCTTGCTAAAAAAATATGTTAAACACATTATTGAGACGTCATTTTAATGATAAAATAAAGAACATGAACTCATAAATTGTTATAATAAAAACAAACACATTATTCTCAAATCCACTTACTCAAATTTACAAGGAAAATACAATATTGTAAAAAATAAAACTTAAATAATCATCAAAAACATATTTAGGATTGCAAAATAAATTGAACAAATTAAATACTTAATCATGAATAATAAAGTAACTTATATAAAATATGTAAATGTCAAGATTAATGAATATTGATATGTCTTTTCTAAAAAAATACACAATATTAATAAATGAATATACTGAATATGAAAAAAAAAAATTTTATCTTTATCGCCCTCCTAACAACACGTAGTATTTTACAAAAATATAGTTTAAACAATTCGATAAAAACAATGAACAATTATCGAGGATCCAATTTAAAGTCCAATTATATAACAACTAAATCGACTAATTATTATTGAATCAATATTTGTAAATAAGGTACTTAATATTGATAAATGATATATAAAAATACATTATATTTAGAGTTAAATATAAACCATAAAAAATTTGAAAAACTGGTCTGATTCGATCTTAAGAAAGTCATATTTAAAAAGGCTAGAAGCTGTCTCAGCATATATTTTATTATAAATTTTGCTTCTCTCCTAAAGAGAAAAAATTTGGATTAACTCAAATTCGGAATTTTAAAAAATATCGAAATAATTGTTTTGATAGTTTTATTTTTCATCCATTTTTTACACTAAAATATTTTGGGATAAAATTCTAAATCGGATAAAATTCTACACATCTTTAATATATTTAAAGAAATTAAACAAATGTACATTATTTTTCGAAGAAACGAAAAGTAATAAAATTAAGTTTTTTACATATATCTAATTCGGACGTGCCGTAATTTGCGCCATTCTTGGGCCTCAAAATTTTGTATAAAATCCACATTCATTATTTTTTTAGAAAAATTGATTTGATCCAAATTCTAAATATTTAAATTAATTACGCCACCCTTAACACTATTTAATTTATCTTTATATATTGATATGTATTTTCTAAAAAATACACTACATTAATAAATGAATAAGAAAATATGTTATATACTGAATATGAAAAAAAATTATTTTATCTTTATGGCCTCCCAACAACACCTAGTATTTTACAAAAAATATAAATTTAAACAATTCAATAAAAACAATGAACAATTATCGAGGATCCAATTTAAAGTCCAATTATATAACTAAAAGGACTAATTATTATTGAATCAATATTTGTAAATAAGGTACTTAATATTGATAAATGATATATAAAAACACGTTATATTTAGTATTAAATATAAACCATAAAAAATTTGAAAAACTCGTCTGATTCGATCTTAAGAATGTCATATTTAAAAAGGCCCGAAGCTGCATGAACATATATTTTATTATAAAAATTTGATTCTCTCCAAAAGAGAAAAAACTTGGATTTATTCAAATTCAAAATTTTAAAAATATAGAAATAATTTTTTTGATAGTTTTATTTTTCAATCAATTTTTTATACTAAAATATTTTGGGATAAAATTCTAAATCGGAAAAAATTCTACACATCTTTAATATATTTAAAGAAAATTTAACAAATGTACATTATTTTTTGAAGAAATAAAAGTAATAAAATTAAGTTTTTTACATATATCTAATTCGGAAGTGCTGTAATTTGCGCCATTCTTCGGCCTCAAAATTTTGTATAAAATCCAAATTCATTATTTTTTTAGAAAAATTGATTTGATCCAAATTCTAAATATGTAAATAATTAAGCCACCCTTAACACTATTTAATTATCTATATTTAAATTATTAAATATTTATCTTTTATGTTGAAATGAACATTTATCATTTTTAGTTGAAATAAATTAGTCAATTTAATTATAATTATTATGTTCCCACAGTGGCTTATTGGCTTTGTATTCTACCAAAATTTTATTTTTGTTTGCTAATAGAACCTATAATATTTCTCACTTTGTAAGTAAAGAGTTATTATTGGTATTTAAGCAAGAAAAATAACTTCTAATTGGATTTATCTTCTTGTACCTAGATAATCCATAAAGAAACTAACAATTCATGTTTTTAATAGAATTAGTCAGACCAAAATTCAAGACTTGTTCCATTAAAATCAAGTCCTAACAACACTTTAAATACTCATTTAAATTTGATAAAATTTATATAAAAATAAGTCAACAAAGAAACATGCAAATCAATGCAAGAAGCAGTGTTTAAGATATAGTAAGTCTAGTGTAGACCACCCCACATGGAACATGTTTTTTACATAGTATTTAGCATAAAATGATTTAGAAATAGTAATAGTTGTTGTAATCACTATTGGGGTATTCAAAGGATGGAATCATTGGCATGTTGTTCTCCATGTATGCAGAAGCAGCAGCAACCCCACTTCGAAGTTGTACCAAGTAACCAACATCCTTAAGAATCATCTTCATACCAGTAAGACAACCTATCACTTGCAACTACAAAAAATACCCGTAAGTTTATAGTAAAATATTTGTAAATATTTCATTGTTTTTCGAAATGGCTAGTAAGAGGTAAATAGAGAGAAAATATTTATAACTTGTCTCGTTTATGAGTGATTGTATGGTCTTAGCAAAAGGAAGTAGGATACAAGGTTATGGCTGATATTATGAATTTGACATAGTTTTGTTAAAGATTATCAAAGAGAATTGAGCAACTAACATATTTTACTATTAATCTTGTCTCTGGTCAATATGTAGAGGCAACAAAATCTATAACGTTGAATATAAGAAATGACAATATACCTCATTTAGATTTCTCACATGATCTATCCTCGAATCCTTTCATGCTACTTTATTAAGTCAAGCCATAAGATCTAGTTGTATCATTCTATGCCCTTCTAATAACTTCTCAACTATCAATGTACGCACGTACCATAACCGCACTAACAATATGACTAATATGACTAAACTGTTCATCTTTCTCACTACAGTTTTTCAGCCCTCAGGCCTCCACAACAAACTTGTGATATGAACATATAGTCACACAATATCCAAAAATGTAAAACAGAGATGAGCACAGAATAATCCGATTCTTAAAATTCTGTAAGCAATTAGATGATGAAATAAAAATCGACTACAATTAAAATTATTGCACTTGTAATTCTTAAATCATCTATAAACTGAACTAGTTTGTAATATTTACATTGTATCTACAAATAATGGTTTCAACATGTTTCTACTTTCTATGCATCTCACAAAGAATACATAATCAAACAAAAAATATTTTGAGTGTTTTGCTTAAGCTGCATATAAGAATAAAGCATTGAACTTGTTGTTGTTGCAAGGGGAGTGTGCCTTGCTATCAGGTTATCAAGTCTTTCCTCAAATATTAGATAAGTGATGCCTGAGACCAGATAAAAGTTTGAATGGAACGAGTACAAAATCTCGTGTTCAATTTGTTTCACCTTTTTGGCTCTCATTACATAAGCAACTCATGACTTCTTGTTTATATATAAAAATAATATATAAGACTCTATTTTAGGAGGGTTAGGAGGGTCAGATACATTTCAACATATAAAGTGAATTCAATAAATATTGTAGTTTGCTAGAATTAAGAATATATTATCACATTTTGTGTAATACAACTTATGTATTATAGCCACTACCAGATATTGTCGCTTCTGAATTTTTGCACATAAAATTATATAATAACGCTATGTAATCTCGTAGAAATATATAAAAACACTTTCCAAGATAATCAAAACTTAATAACTTTCCGTTCTTTCAGAACAACTTTGTCATCAATATCACAAATACCAAGAAAATGCTTGATGTACCAATGGATCATCATTCTTTGGAGCAGACCTTGACGCTTAATGATATATAATGATATGGCTAAATGGTAAGGTTTTCTCCAAAAACTTTATCAAAATATCCCCAATTTATTTAAGTTCCTCTATAAGAGAATGGTAATGTGTGATATGATAGTTGAGTAATGGTATTTGATTTCTTAAACCTTAAATCTAATAAACATGGTTAACAATATGGAAATTAAAATTAATCTAAATTTAAAATAAATAAGAAAATAGTAGAGATGATAGATACATTACAATCTTCCTGGTATTCTGGTGGATTATAGAGTGTTATATACATGTATGTCTGAATACATGGAGGCTCTAATTTTTTATAATGTAGTACTTTGCAATGGAGAAATTTGATCAAAATTAAAGAGTGGTTATTAATTAGAGAGACACATTGTGTTCAATTTAGTTTTACTTATACATATTTCTCAACAAATCAATTTTATGTTAAAATCCTTTTTATCTATATAATTAACAAATTGAGTTCTAGTGTCGGATACTTGAATCTGGTACATGGTAAAAAGGAGAAAATAAAGTGTACCAAAGTTTTTTAAGTTGTAAAAGAGAAGTTTAATCGTTATATCAATAAATCTCCATTCCAACCTATCTTATGCCTTAAAATATCAATTCTTAACCCATCCACACCCTTTTTTCCCTTGTGACTTCAAATGCAATCATTGTATTATGAGCTTATAGCCTCCCTTCATTAAAAGCGCTCTATTTGTTAGACACTGTCTATATTAAACATAGTTTGAACTTATTCACCACCACCTTCGACAGTATGCGCATCAGAACATTATAAAAATAGATAGGGCGAAGATCTGCCATATGTTTTAGTTGTTTAACCTTAGGAATAAGACATACAAGCCTATGATTTAGTTCCCTTGGCCCATGTCGTGTATCAAAGAAAATCTGACAAAATAGAATAACATATCTTTTAAAAATATTTCAATACGTTTGAAAAAAGCCGGGTTCGACCCATGTGGATCTAGTGACTTGTATTGATGCATGAACAAGACTACATTCTTACCTTCCTCCTCCCTAATAGGTACTATGACCTAGTGATTGTGAAATAATAATTAAAAAAGTTTGCAAAAAGGGTAAAATTTGACACGACCTTAATCAAATAACCATATATCAAATAAAACGGTAAAATTTCACATAAATTTAAACAACTTACCCGAGCAGAAATAAAACCATGTAAAGCCATAGGAAAAAACATATGTGTGTGTACTATCCAACTAAATCATAGTGGAAGACATATAGATGTGGAGGCCATAACAAGGAATATCATATATGCATGTCCCATAATTACAATATACTTGTTTGTCTTGTCGTGGTTTCGGTATTTTTGTTTAGAACTATGAGCGAAAGCCAAAGCGACCAAATCGAGATGTTCCTCTAGACTCTGATATTTTACCATGAGCAGAAGATGCTTTTTTGATGAGTCGATTTGATCCAAGTTTGTGGAGAAACCACCCTACAAAGAGAAAGTCAGGTACCGGGATTCGTAAATAACAATCTGAGAATCTCACATTGAAATTTAATTTAATTCCTTATCACCAAATGATAAGGAGTTTTCAAAAAAGAGCATAAAATGTTTTACCTATCCAAGGGAATCCATGTTATAAAAGATGGCAACCTTTCCACTTTTTCTAACTTGATACATTTCCCTGTAGTAGGTAGCAAGGTCATAGTTGCAGAGCAATGTCCTCCACCAATACTATAGATGTCATTTTCTTCGTTATTTGTATTAATAACATATCGCCTCTCCGTCCTTGAACTATTCTTGTTATCGACACTTGTGGTATCTCTTCTTTCAACACAATTATTCTCACTTCCCGTAGCTCGGGTCATCTTCTCACAATTTTCTTTTATCTTTTTCTAAAATGAATCCAGTAAAAAAAATTATAAGATGTGAATTATAATAACACTTGCTTAACGAGTCAATATATATTAAAGCATCTGAAAGTATTGAATTTCTTCTTTATAGTACTTCATTCTATAAAGATTAACAAACTATCAGAACATGGAGCAAACAAAAAGTCCAAAATACAAATTCTACTTTTACAACGATAAGTGATACCTTCAAATTTCATACCACTGTCATTCTAAAAAAATCCCAAAACAACTCAGAACTGATAATAAGACACGATTGACACATAAACATGATTTAATAAATAAACCCAAATTAACACATAGTGTAAAATCCATAAAAAATCCCAAACACAAAATAACTTAGAAACAGAAAAGCAAGGAGGTAAATTAAACAATAATTAACAATGATCGACCAAATTTAATATTCTCCTAAATTAAATTTATTGAATTGAAAGAACTTTAGGAAAGATGATTTGGGAAAAAAATACATTCCATTCAAGGTTTAATCTTTTCCGAGATTTAATCTTCTTGGAGCTTTAGTCTTTACAAAGATTTAATATTCAATGTTTGAGAGAAATATTTCAGCAAAGATTTAATCTTTCGCCGCAGTGGAGATTGTTTGACAGTCTGTGTTTTTTATATTATTTAATTTATAGCCGGGAAAACAATTTCAGCAAGCCCGCTCACAAGTTTTGAACAAGATCGCCTAACTTTTGGGCCCAAATCTCTGATCTATTGTAACGATTATATAATGTATTGCAATAACATGTATTTATAACGACCGCGAAATTCTGTTGATTCAGTTGCCATGTTTTTAAAATCCCTTGCAATAGACATGAAATCACCTTTCAACAACAACGTTTTTTGGATAGTTTTAAAAATCTGGTTCCGAAAGCAATTCTATGGTATAGTGAACTAAACCTTGTATAGCCATTATTCATCTAATACCTGATTCTCCTATAGGCTGGAAGTTATTCCTCATACATACCCTGATATACTCTGGTTATATTTATGAATTCCTTTATGCTCTGAAATAAATGTTTTATCAATGTTAATTATGATTCTGTTTTATTGAATTACAATATTTATCATGTTGAATTGTTATAGAATTGGATAGGTTTCTAAATATGGAACATATTCATGGTCAGACCTGATTGGTGGTCATATTAGGCCAATGTGTGCCTTGGATACAGTATAGAGAACAGAGCTATGTGCCTTAATCGGGTTAGTGTGTCACTGATCTGCAGCCTAACCTTGGTTTTAAACTTAAAAATGAATATCCAATTCTAATAATTTGCTTAACAAGGAACTTGATTCCTATGAATCATTTTAATTGATCATTGTTAACACCCAGTTATTGTTATTATAATTTGCAAGCTAGTTAGCTCACCCTTGTGAATCTATTTAAGTCATTCTACAGTTAAAATGGAAATTATTGGTAACGAGGATCCCCAGTCCAGTATGCGATCTTGGATTCCGGGTTAAGTTGGAACGAGCTAGTTTGAGTTATGCAAGTTTGTAAGAATGATTTCATTTTCAGTTGTAAGTTAAACTAGTTGGGATTTGGTATGACGTAATAAGTTAACCTGTTGTGATCCGTGGTTGCGTAAATAAGGGTAATTGCATATAATATTTCAGATACAGGTTTATATAATATGTGTGTTGTGAACCCCAAATTTCTGACTCGTGTTTTGAGGGCGTCACAACCACCATCTCTGAAGCTAAATAAACTACTAATATTACCTAATATACAACCAGTACTACCACTAAAGCTACCAACAATGCTACCATAAATTGCCACTACTAAGACTAACCAATATAACATCAATGTTACCACCTGTAATACCATAATTAAACTGGCCATAAATGGAACTGCTTAAGCTAGCACGAACTTCAACACCAACACCAATAATACCACCACTAAGCTACCAATACGACCACTAAGCTACCACCAATGCCACCACCAATGCCACCACCAATGCCACTAATAAGACTAACCAATATAACATCAAAGCTACCACCTGTAATACCATAATTAAACTTGCCATAAATGGAACTGCTTAAGCTAGCACGAACTTCAACACCAACACCAATAATACCACCACCAATTCTCCTGCAAAGATTACCGCTTTCAATGCCACCAATTGCACTAATAAGAGCACCCGGACCAATGGCACCATCAATGCCAGCAAATCCACTACTAATATTATCGTTTCTGGTACCACCAATGTAACCACTAAAGATGCTAGTCATGCTGCCACCAATCCCACTTTTAAAACTACCCATTATACCACTAATGCTACTACCACTTATGCCATTATTAAAGTTACCACCAATGATACTTTTTAAGTTAGCACGAACTTCACCACCAACAATCCCACCACCAATTCCACTCATAAGATTACGACTACTAGTGCCACCAATTGGATTAGTAAAATTATCATCACCAGTGATACCACCAACAATATTACTACCGGATTAAAGAAAAACCATAACTCTATACTTTTCAAATAGTTACGGATCTATAGAAGTTACTAAGCAACGGGTTCTACTGAGGCTGAAAATGGTGACCCTACCTATTCATGTATTGAAACTATAAGTTCTTCCAACACTATAAAATTTCCCAAACAAAGCCTACATCTCTATCAAGTAAGAAATCTCATTTTCAACCATGTGTGTTGTAAAATGAAGTTAAAAAGTAACGAGGCTTCGTGAGATGGGAAACTCCAAATATAAGTAAACTTCATGTTTTATTAGGTCAACAAAGAGTAATATTTGAGTTGTTTGTCATATATACATTAGGGAAAAAAAAACACACCCCACATAGATCCACTTGTACTATCTGCATTTATATTAATAATATATATTGGCATGGTAAAAGTTAAAGAATAACAAAGAAACCTTACACCGTATATTGATGAAGAGAAAGGGAAGGCACTTGGCGCCTTTTCTTTATTGTTTTCGGAACTTTTTGCAAGTAGCAAGAAAAATATAATTCCTATGAAAATATCTCTAAAGTAAGGTCATACATAAACATAAAATAAATTTAATAGTATAATTCAACAAATATGAACATAGAATATAAATAATGTGTGGGCTTCTTTTCTATAAATATTTTTTATTTCATATATCATGTATTTGATTATATCTGAGAAACAAAAAAAATTAATACAAATGTAAATAACTTTTTTTTAACCCTGATATATAATCTTGAAAGGATAATTCTTGACATACAGGTCATGTAAAAACAAATACAAGTGACATTTTATTTAAATCTACATACATATATAAAAGGAAAATGGGATACTTATTTTAGTGTTTGATTTCTACCAAAAGTTTATGCAAATAACACATATGAAAAGAAAATGAAGAAACAGCGAAATATAAATTATTACCTTAACTTTGTTAAACAACATCAATTCATGATAACCGGTAAACCTTATCCACTTAATCCTCCACCAATTCATTTGGTTAGTCCTCCACCTATTCATTTGGAGATGTGTTTAACCTTAGAGCACCAAAACACTCTTTCATAGAAAAACAAATAACTCAAAACACTATTTCTTGGCCTATTTCATGGCCATGTACAAATTCATTTTATTTGTAAGGAGGTGGGCTTGTGCTGATATTAGGGTTTTACCTACCTTTTTAATATCCTATATTTTGCAGGCCCAATTGTATATCATGGGTTTCAATGGGCCTAATTTAGTTTAAATTGTTTTTGTTATCTTAGTATCAATTTCTTATTACAAATTCAAATTTTTTCTTTTTATTAAAATATAATTTAACGAAGTCTGCTCCATGTATTATACAAGCTAATTGGGTGTTGATTTATAACCATAAGTAAACAAGCATTACTCTAATTTATTTTGTATTGTAAATAAAATGAGATTCTATAAATTAAGTGGTAAGCATTGTATAAAAAACTTAACTAAAAATGATATTTTCTCCAAAATTTTAAATTTTATTTAGTGAAATTATATATTAATTCCCTACTCACCTCAACAAACAATAATATTTGTACTACTACAACCCTAATAAGAATAATAGAAGTACTACTATCATACATTCAAGTCTTACAAACCTCTCACAATAATAATTCAGATATTATTGGTCATGTAAAAATTAATATTACCATGACAACATTTAATCAAATTAAATTTCTAGAGGTATAAGATAGCATACCAAATTTTTGACAATATAATTTTTAAAAATATTTACTAATTGCTATGTTTATTTAAACATAGAAATTAAAATGAACAATAATATGATTGTTGATTTTTATTTTATTCTTAGTCAATTTGATTTGAACATGTAAAATGACAATATATTGTGGGTAACACTACATATACCATATTCATTCATTGTTGATTGGGAAAAATCTAAATTGGGAAGAAATTGAATAAAAGTATAAAAGTTGTTTGACTTGACCATATGTACTTTAACATAATTATAATGAATATTTTTAATATTTTCAATTTTAATAAAAATTTATTATTTAAAACAATGCTTATATTTATAAACTTGTTTTGTAACTCAAAATTTTCAATAGACAAGTTTTCCAACAAATTTTGGGTCTTTTCACAAGGTGGGTATGAAATGCAAAACGAACATTATTTTGTCAAATATGTACCAAAATATAATTCCATTATTTTTTTAAGATGAATAAAGAGGATACGTACAAAAATTACTTCTAGAATTTCTTCTTTGAATAAAATTATTAATATTAAACTTTAATTCAAAAAAATATTTATTTTAAAAAGATATGTAAAATTATTAATTTTACATGAACAAAGTTCAAAAAACATGTATTATAGGATGAAGTATATTCTACTAAGTTTGGCCTAAGATTTTAAGTAATTAATCATTTATATTGACTTTGGTATGAAATGACTATTATCATTTACATTACTTATATTTTGTACTCCCCATTTTTTATAGTTCTTTGAGTAATTTTAATCCAAATCAATTATTTGAATAAACATTTCTTTTCTTGCAAATATTTTAAGAAAATATATAAAACTAATAAGATCACCAAATTCAGAGAAAAACTATTAAAAAAGGAGATCAAAATTTAAATTCAAAGTTTGTCAAATCCCAGAACATACCTCAATTTTTGTCTAAAGGCGGAACCTTGGTGGTTAAGTGTAAGGCACAAGGGCTATGAAGAAGATTGGAAGGACAATACTCAATCACCAGTATGAGCACTTTGACTCAAAAGTTGATGAGTCTTTGTTTGAAATCTATGATAGATTTCATAAATTTTTGAATGATTTGTCACTTGTTGACATAGAGTATGATCCAGCACATTCAAACTTGAAGGTTCTTCTTGCACTTCCTCAAAAGTGTGACTTGAAAGTTATATCAATAAGGGATAATTATGATCTTCAAGACACAACTCTAGTTAAGATATATGGAATTCTGAAAACTAATGACCCGGAGATGGAGTAGAAAAGTGAGACGAAATGCTACAAGACATGTTTCTCTCACGGAAGAGGAAAAACAAGATAGAAATTTGCAAGAAATAGCCATTTCAAAATGAAAGTCCATGATTTTATAGTCTGACACTGAGTCTCAAATACTCATGATGGCTTACAAAATTATTCAGAAAGTGAAATTTGTAATACCCCAACTTTTCAGAAAATAGTTATACTTAAATATTCACCTAAAACTCCAAATTAAATCCATAATAAGAATAAGTTTCTAGTTTTTCATAAAATTCTAAAATCGCACACATAAAAAAAATCATCTAAGCTGAAAATAAAGCAAATTTTGGGAGACGCAGCTCCAATACAAACATAATCACTAAAATATTGTTCCAAAGCATCCACCTTTAAGATGTTGCAAAAGCAAAGCACCTGAAAAATTGTGAGTAATGAGCCAAAAGCCCGGCAAGAAAACATTTCTACACTAGTGGATCAAGTATCATAATTTTATAAAACAAAAATCATTTTCCAAAATACATATGACATAAGATATAAAATTCCACAGCTCCATAAGGCCACAAATACCTGGTGACACAGTATCAAAAGTTCATAATTTCTGTCAATAATGCGCCATTACTAAGGTATGATAGAGTGTGCGCTCCCCAAGGCATCATAAGTAGCACTGGCTAGTAAGGTATCAAAGACTAGTTCCGGAACTATACTGCAATTACTAATTGCTTAAGTCAGAGCTCACTTGGAATTCTTATTTGTAAAACACGTACTTGATCCATAAATTTTAAAACAAAAGGAATGCAAAAATATTTAAAATATTTTAAAATAAATAAAGTGTGAAGAGTTAACTTACCTTAATAGCAATATCTCCCAAATTATGTTGTCAAAATGAACCTAGACATATATAATAATCATAATGTTAACATATACATGCCACTAAGCTAACCACACTTTAACTTTATAAAGCTTAACCCATAATAACAATTAAATGTCACTACAAGTAACAAAATAAATTAATATTGACATATAAATACGACCATTCTCATATAATAGTTCAAAATAGTGTACGGACAAATAAAAAAAACTCAACACTTAAATACATTATATATAATAATAATAAATCAAATATATGTAAACTATTTAAATTCAGAATAAAATAGATGTACATTTAATATTTACTATCTATATAATCCTTAAAATAAAATAACAAAGATAAATAAAATAGGTAACATATGCTTATGATTATGCAAGTGGACAAAATATAAATATTGGTGTATAAAATTTTCATAACCTTACGTGTGAAAATATCATTATACAAAATAAGTAAATCAATTTAATAAATGAGCATATATTTAATTGGTGCAGTAATCTAAATGCATATCTAAATCAAACATATATTTAACATATAACATATGAATTATTATGCATGCACAAAACAGGTAATTATAAACATAAATTCATGCATTAAATATTTACTAAAAAATGGTGATTATTAACTAAAACATTTAATAATCAACATCAAACTAAATGATTAAATTAAGTAAACTATAGTGTTATACACATAACCATGGAACTAAATAATAAAATAAACTAATAACAAGTGAATTATAATAGTCATACATAAGTTCACAAAAATGTAATTTAATTATATATATATATATATATATATATATATATAGAAGTATGTAATAAACATGTAAAATACATAAGTAAAAATATAGGAAATAGAACGTACTTGAAAAGAAAAAATGTTACACAGAGATAAAATGACTAATACTCAGATTCAAAGGGTTAGTGTGTATGTGATCACAAATTTAAACAAACATTATCTCTTTATTAACATGTAGTGTTTGACTGAGTTTTTCAATTTCTTATTACAAATTTCAATTTTTTTCTTTTTATAAAAATATAATTTAACAAAGTCTGCTCCATGTATTATATAAACTAATTGGGTATTGATTTACAAGCATAGGTAAAAATTAAGTGGTAAGCATTGTACAAAAAAACTTATCTTGAAAATCACATTTTCTAGAGAGTTTTAAATTTTATTTAGTGAAATTATATGTAAATTGCCTACTCACCTCAACTATCAATAATATATGTACTACTTCAACCCTAACTAACAATTATAGAAGTACTATTATAATAGATTCAACTCTAAAAAACTATCATAATAATTGAAAAATTAATTGTCATGTACAAATTAATATTACCATAACAACATTTAATCAAATTAAATTTTTAGAGGCATAAGATAGCATAGTATTTAACATAAAATGATTTAGAAATAGTTGGTGCAATCACTAATCAGTAATTCAGAGGATGGCCAACCCCACTTCCAAGTTGTATCAAGTAATTAACATCCTTAAGAACCATCTCCATACCAGTGAGACAGCCTATCACTTGCAACTACAGAAAACACCTGTAAGTTTATAGTAGAATATTTATAAATATTTCATTGTTTTTCAAAATGGTTAGTAAGAGGTAAATAAAGATAATATTTATAACTTGTCTGGTTTATGAGTGATTGTGTGGTCTTACAAAAGGAAGTAGGATACAAGGTTGTGGCTAATATTATGAACATATATCCAAAAATATAGTCACACAATATGAAAAAATGTTAAACAGAGATGAGCACGGAATTATCGGATTCTTAAAATTCTCTAAGCAATTAGATGATGAAATAAAAATCCCCTACAATTAAAATCATTGCACTTGTAATTCTTAAATCATCTATAAACTACCAATTCTCTAACAAAGATTACCGCTTCCAATGTCACCAGTTACACTAATAAGAGCACCACCAGCAATGTAACCATCAATGCCACCAAATCCACTGCTAATATTATCGTTTCAGGTACCACTAATGTAACCACTAAAGGTGCTATCAATGCAACTATACCACCAATGATACTACCACTGATGCCATTATTTAAGTTACCGCCAATGATACTCCGTAAGGTAGCATAAACTTTACCACCAACAATCCCACCACGAATTCCACTCCTAAGATTACGACTTCTAGTACCACCAATTGGACTAGTAAAATTACCACCACCAATGACACCGCCTACAATATTACTACTGGATTTGAGAAAAACTTATAACTCTATACTTTTCGAATTGTTACGGATCTATAGTAGTTACATGAGGAATGGGTTCTAGTGAGGCTGAAAATGGTGACCGTACCTATTCATGTATTGAAAATATAAGTTCTTACACCACTAAAAAAATTTCACAAAAAACCCCACATCTCTATCAAGTAAAAAATCTCATTTTCAATCATGTGTCTTGTGAAATTAAGTTAAAAAGTGACGGGGCTTAGTGAGATGGAAACGCCATATATAAGTAAATTTAGTGTGTTATTAGGTAACATAAATTAATTTCGAGTGGTTTGTCATATATACATTAGAAAAATAAAAAACATACCCCACATAGATCCACTTGTACTATGTGCATTTATATTTATGATATATATTGGCATGGTAAAAGTTAAAAATAACAAAGAAACCTTACATGGTAGATTGATGAAGAGGAGAAAGGGAACGGACTTTTAGCATTTTCTTCATTGTTTTTGGAACTTGTTGCAAGTAGTAAGAAAAATATAATTCTTGTGCAAATTCTCTAAAGTAAGGTCACACACAAACATAAAATAAATTGAATAGTACAATTCAACAAATATGAACATAAAATATAAATAATGTGTGGGCTTCTTTTCTTTAAATTTTCAATTTTAATATATCATGTATTTGATTATTTATGAGGAACAAAAATATTAATAGAAACGTAAGTGAATTTTTTTCTAAATTTGACATATAATATTGAATGGATAACTCTTAACATCAAGGTCAGTAAATTTACTTACATATATAAAAGGAAAATGGGATATTATTATAGTATTTGATATTTACCAAAAGTGTTTGCAAAAAACACATATGAAAGGAAAATGAAGAAACGGGGAAATATAAATTATTACTTTAATCTTGTTAAACAACATCAATTCATGATTAGTCCTCCATCAATTCATTTAAAGATGTGTTTAACCATACACACCAAAACACTTTTTCATAGAGAATACAAATAACTCCAAAACACTATTTCATGGCCCCCTTGTACCTATATTAGGGTTTTACCTACCTTTTCATATCCTTTATTTTGCAGGCAAAATTGTATATAATTATTTCAATTGGCTCAATATAGTTTAAATTGTTTTTTTATCTTAGTATTAATTTCTTATTACAAATTTCAATTTTTTTCATTTTATAAAAATATAATTTAACAAAGTCTGCTCCATGTATTATATAAACTAATTGGGTATTGATTTACAAGCATAGGTAAACAAGCATTACTATAATTTATTTTATATTATAAATAAAATGAGTTTCTATAAATTAAGTGGTAAGCATTGTATAAAAATCTTAACTTGAAAATGACATTTTCTTGAGAGTTTTAAATTTTATTTAGTGAAATTATATATAAATTGCCTACTCACCTCAACTAACAATAATATATGTACTACTACAACCCTAACTAACAATAATAGAAGTACTACTACAATAGATTCAACTCTAAAAAACTCTCACAATAATTAGAAAATTAATTATCATGTACAAATTAATATTACCATAACAACATTTAATCAAATTAAATTTTTAGAGGTATAAGATAGCATAGTATTTAGCATAAAATGATTTAGAAATAGTTGCTGCAATCACTAATGGGTAATTCAGAGGATGGAATCATCGGCAAGTTGTTCTCCAAGTATGCAGAAGCTGCAGCAACCCCACTTCCAAGTTGTACCAAGTAACTAACATCCTTAAGAATCATCTCCATACCAGTAAGACAGCCTGTAAGTTTATAGTAGAATATTTATAAATATTTCATTGTTTTTCGAAATGGTTAGTAAGAGGTAAATAGAGAAAATATTTATAACTTATGTGGTCTATGAGTGATTGTGTGGTCTTACAAAAGGAAGTAGGATACAAGGTTATGGCTCATATTATGAATTTGACATAGTTTTGTTAAAGCTTGTTAAAGCTTCTCAAAGAGAATTGAGGAACTAACATATTTTACTATTAATCTTGTCTCTGGTCAATATGTAGATGCAACAAAATCTATAACATTGAATATAAGAAATGAAAATATACCTCATTTAGATTTCTCACATAATCTATCCTCAACTCCTTTCATGCTACTATATTAAGTCCAAGCCATAAGATACAGTTGTATCATTCTATGCCCTTCTAATAACTTCTCAACTATTAATGTAAGCACGTACCATAACTGCAGTAACAATCCTTCTAATAACTTCTCAACTATTAATGTAAGCACGTACCATAACTGCAGTAACAATATGAATAATATAACTAAACCGTTCATCTTTCTCAGTGAAGTTTTTCAGACAAACCTATGATATGAACATATAGTCACACAATATCCAAAAATGTAAAATAGAGATGATGACCGAATAATCAGATTCTTAAAATTCTGTAAGCAATTAGATGATGAAATAAAAATCGACTACAATTAAAATCATTGCACTTGTAATTCTTAAATCATCTATAAACTGCCATGATTTGTAATATTTACATTGTATCTACAAATAAAGGATTCAACATATTTCTACTTTCTATGCATCTCACAAAGAATACATAATCAAACAAAAAGTATTTTCAGTATTATGCTTAAGCTGCATATAATAACAAAGCATTTAACTTATTGTTGTTGCAAGGGGAGTGTGCCTTGCTATTACGTTATCAAGTCTTTCCTCGATAATTAGATCAAGTGATGCTCTCAGACCAGATAAAAGTTGAATGGATGGAGTACAAAATCTCTTGTTCAATTTGTTTCACCTTTTTTGGCTCTCATTGCATAAGCAACTCATGACTTCTTGTTTATATATAAAAATAATATATAAGACTCTCTGTTAGGAGGGTTAGGAGGGTCAGATATATTTCAACATATAAATTGAATTCGATTCAACAAATATGAAAATAAATTATAAATAATGTGGGCGCTTCTTTTTTTTAAATTTTCATTTTTTAATATATCATGTATTTGATTATTTATGAAGAACAAAAATATTAATACAAATGTAAGTGAATTTTTTTCTAACTTTGACATATAATATTGAAAGGATAATTCTTGACATCAAGGTCAGTAAATTTACTTACATATATAAAAGGAAAATGGGATATTATTATAGTATTTGATTTTTACCAAAAGTTTTTGCAAAAAACACATATGAAAGAAAAATGAAGAAACAGGGAAATATAAATTATTACTTTAATCTTGTTAACCAACATCAATTCATGATAACCTCTAAACCTTATTCGCTTAGTCCCCAACCAGTTCATTTGATTAGTCCTCTACCAATTCATTTAAAGATGTGTTTAAGCTTACATCACCAAAAAACTTTTTCATAGAGAATACAAATAACTCCAAAACACTATTTCATGGCCCCCTTGTACCTATATTAGGGTTTTACCTACCTTTTTATATCCTTTATTTTGGAGGAAAAATTGTATATAATTGTTTCAATTGGCCCAATATAGTTTAAATTGTTTTTTATCTTAGTATCAATTTCTTATTATAAATTTCAATTTTTTTCTTTTTATAAAAATATAATTTAACAAAGTCTGCTCCATGTATTATATAAACTAATTGGGTATTGATTTACAAGCATAGGTAAAAATTAAGTGGTAAGCATTGTACAAAAAAACTTATCTTGAAAATGACATTTTCTAGAGAGTTTTAAATTTTATTTAGTGAAATTATATATAAATTGCCTACTCACCTCAACTATCAATAATATATGTACTACTTCAACCCTAACTAACAATTATAGAAGTACTATTATAATAGATTCAACTCTAAAAAACTATCATAATAATTGAAAAATTAATTGTCATGTACAAATTAATATTACCATAACAACATTTAATCAAATTAAATTTTTAGAGGCATAAGATAGCATAGTATTTAACATAAAATGATTTAGAAATAGTTGGTGCAATCACTAATCAGTAATTCAGAGGATGGCCAACCCCACTTCCAAGTTGTATCAAGTAATTAACATCCTTAAGAACCATCTCCATACCAGTGAGACAGCCTATCACTTGCAACTACAGAAAACACCTGTAAGTTTATAGTAGAATATTTATAAATATTTCATTGTTTTTCGAAATGGTTAGTAAGAGGTAAATAAAGATAATATTTATAACTTATCTGGTTTATGAGTGATTGTGTGGTCTTACAAAAGGAAGTAGGATACAAGGTTGTGGCTAATATTATGAACATATATCCAAAAATATAGTCACACAATATGAAAAAATGTTAAACAGAGATGAGCACGGAATTATCGGATTCTTAAAATTCTCTAAGCAATTAGATGATGAAATAAAAATCCCCTACAATTAAAATCATTGCACTTGTAATTCTTAAATCATCTATAAACTACCAATTCTCTAACAAAGATTACCGCTTCCAATGTCACCAGTTACACTAATAAGAGCACCACCAGCAATGTAACCATCAATGCCACCAAATCCACTGCTAATATTATGGTTTCAGGTACCACTAATGTAACCACTAAAGGTGCTAGTCATGCTATCAATGCAACTATACCACCAATGATACTACCACTGATGCCATTATTTAAGTTACCGCCAATGATACTCCGTAAGGTAGCATAAACTTTACCACCAACAATCCCACCACGAATTCCACTCCTAAGATTACGACTTCTAGTACCACCAATTGGACTAGTAAAATTACCACCACCAATGACACCGCCTACAATATTACTACTGGATTTGAGAAAAACTTATAACTCTATACTTTTCGAATTGTTACGGATCTATAGTAGTTACATGAGGAATGGGTTCTAGTGAGGCTGAAAATGGTGACCTACCTATTCATGTATTGAAAATATAAGTTCTTACACCACTAAAAAAATTTCACAAAAAACCCCACATCTCTATCAAGTAAAAAATCTCATTTTCAATCATGTGTCTTGTGAAATTAAGTTAAAAAGTGAGGGGGCTTAGTGAGATGGAAACGCCATATATAAGTAAATTTAGTGTGTTATTAGGTAACATAAATTAATTTCGAGTGGTTTGTCATATATACATTAGAAAAATAAAAAACATACCCCACATAGATCCACTTGTACTATGTGCATTTATATTTATGATATATATTGGCATGGTAAAAGTTAAAAATAACAAAGAAACCTTACATGGTAGATTGATGAAGAGGAGAAAGGGAACGGACTTTTAGCATTTTCTTCATTGTTTTTGGAACTTGTTGCAAGTAGTAAGAAAAATATAATTCTTGTGCAAATTCTCTAAAGTAAGGTCACACACAAACATAAAATAAATTGAATAGTACAATTCAACAAATATGAACATAAAATATAAATAATGTGTGGGCTTCTTTTCTTTAAATTTTCAATTTTAATATATCATGTATTTGATTATTTATGAGGAACAAAAATATTAATAGAAACGTAAGTGAATTTTTTTCTAACTTTGACATATAATATTGAACGGATAACTCTTGACATCAAGGTCAGTAAATTTACTTACATATATAAAAGGAAAATGGGATATTATTATAGTATTTGATATTTACCAAAAGTGTTTGCAAAAAACACATATGAAAGGAAAATGAAGAAACGGGGAAATATAAATTATTACTTTAATCTTGTTAAACAACATCAATTCATGATAACCTCTAAACCTTATTGGCTTAGTCCCCCACCAGTTCATTTGATTAGTCCCCACCAATTCATTTAAAGATGTGTTTAACCTTACACACCAAAACACTTTTTCATAGAGAATACAAATAACTCCAAAATACTATTTCATGGCCCCCTTTACCTATATTAGGGTTTTACCTACCTTTTCATATCCTTTATTTTGCACGCAAAATTGTATATAATTACTTCAATTGGCTCAATATAGTTTAAATTGTTTTTTTATCTTAGTATTAATTTCTTATTACAAATTTCAATTTTTTTCATTTTATAAAAATATAATTTAACAAAGTCTGCTCCATGTATTATATAAACTAATTGGGTATTGATTTACAAGCATAGGTAAACAAGCATTACTATAATTTATTTTATATTGTAAATAAAATGAGTTTCTATAAATTAAGTGGTAAGCATTGTATAAAAATCTTAACTTGAAAATGACATTTTCTTGAGAGTTTTAAATTTTATTTAGTGAAATTATATATAAATTGCCTACTCACCACAACTAACAATAATATATGTACTACTACAACCCTAACTAACAATAATAGAAGTACTACTATAATAGATTCAACTCTAAAAAACTCTCACAATAATTAGAAAATTAATTGTCATGTACAAATTAATATTACCATGACAACATTTAATCAAATTAAATTTTTAGAGGTATAAGATAGCATAGTATTTAGCATAAAATGATTTAGAAATAGTTGCTGCAATCACTAATGGGTAATTGAGAGGATAGAATCATGGGCAAGTTGTTCTCCAAGTATGCAGAAGCTGCAGCAACCCCACTTCAAAGTTGTACCAAGTAACTAACATCCTTAAGAATCATCTCCATACCAGTAAGACAGCCTGTAAGTTTATAGTATAATATTTATAAATATTTCATTGTTTTTCGAAATGGTTAGTAAGAGGTAAATAGAGAAAATATTTATAACTTATGTGGTCTATGAGTGATTGTGTGGTCTTACAAAAGGAAGTAGGATACAAGGTTATGGCTCATATTATGAATTTGACATAGTTTTGTTAAAGCTTGTTAAAGCTTCTCAAAGAGAATTGAGAAACTAACATATTTTACTATTAATCTTGTCTCTGGTCAATATGTAGATGCAACAAAATCTATAACATTGAATATAAGAAATGAAAATATACCTCATTTAGATTTCTCACATGATCTATCCTCAACTCCTTTCATGCTACTATATTAAGTCCAAGCCATAAGATACAGTTGTATCATTCTATGCCCTTCTAATAACTTCTCAACTATTAATGTACGCAGGTACCATAAATGCAGTAACAATATGAATAATATAACTAAACGGTTCATCTTTCTCAGTGAAGTTTTTCAGCCACCAGGCCTCCAAAACAAACCTATGATATGAACATATAGTCACACAATATCCAAAAATGTAAAACAGAGATGATGACGGAATAATCCGATTCTTAAAATTCTGTAAGCAATTAGATGATGAAATAAAAATCGACTACAATTAAAATCATTGCACTTGTAATTCTTAAATCATCTATAAACTGCCATGATTTGTAATATTTACATTGTATCTACAAATAAAGGATTCAACATATTTCTACTTTCTATGCATCTCACAAAGAATACATAATCAAACAAAAAGTATTTTCAGTATTATGCTTAAGCTGCATATAAGAACAAAGCATTTAACTTGTTGTTGTTGCAAGGGGAGTGTGCCTTGCTATTAGGTTATCAAGTCTTTCCTCGATAATTAGATCAAGTGATGCTCTCACACCAGATAAAAGTTGAATGGATGGAGTACAAAATCTCTTGTTCAATTTGTTTCACCTTTTTTGGCTCTCATTGCATAAGCAACTCATGACTTCTTGTTTATATATAAAAATAATATATAAGACTCTCTGTTAGGAGGGTCAGATATATTTTAACATATAAATTGAATTCAATTCAACAAATATGAACATAAATTATAAATAATGTGGGCGCTTCTTTTTTTTAAATTTTCATTTTTTAATATATCATGTATTTGATTATTTATGAAGAACAAAAATATTAATACAAATGTAAGTGAATTTTTTTCTAACTTTGACATATAATATTGAAAGGATAATTCTTGACATCAAGGTCAGTAAATTTACTTACATATATAAAAGGAAAATGGGATATTATTATAGTATTTGATTTTTACCAAAAGTTTTTGCAAAAAACACATATGAAAGGAAAATGAAGAAACAGGGAAATATAAATTATTACTTTAATCTTGTTAACCAACATCAATTCATGATAACCTCTAAACCTTATTGGGTTAGTCCCCAACCAGTTCATTTGATTAGTCCTCCACCAATTCATTTAAAGATGTGTTTAAGCTTACATCACCAAAAAACTTTTTCATAGAGAATACAAATAACTCCAAAACACTATTTCATGGCCCCCTTGTACCTATATTAGGGTTTTACATACCTTTTTATATCCTTTATTTTGGAGGAAAAATTGTATATAATTGTTTCAATATGCCCAATATAGTTTAAATTGTTTTTTTATCTTAGTATCAATTTCTTATTACAAATTTCAATTTTTTTCTTTTTAACAAATATAATTGTTATGGCTCATATTATGCATTTGACATAGTTTTGTTAAAGCTTCTCAAAGAGAATTGAGGAACTAACATATTTTACTATTAATCTTGTCTCTGGTCAATATGTAGATGCAACAAAATCTATAACATTAAATATAAGAAATTACAATATACCTCATTTAGATTTCTAACATGATATATCCTCGAATCCTTTCATGCTACTTTATTAAGTCCAAGCCATAAGATGCAGTTGTATCATTCTATGCCCTTATAATAACTTCTGAACTATAAATGTAAGCAGGTACCATAAGGGTAGTAACAATATGACTAATATGACTAAACCGTTTCTCTTTCTCAGTGCAGTTTTTCAGCCCCCAAGCCTCCACAACAAACATGTGATATGAACATATAGTCACACAATATCAAAAATTGTAAAACAGAGATGAACACAGAATAATCCGATTCTTAAAATTCAAGCAATTAGATAATGAAATAAAAATCTACTACAATTAAAATCATTAAACATGTAATTCTTAAATCATCTGTAAACTGAACTGGTGTGTAATATTTACCTTGTATCTACAAATAAAGATTTCAACATGTTTCTACTTTCTATGCATCTCACAAAGAATACACAATCAAACCAAAAGTATTTTTAGTGTTTTGCTTAAGCTGCATATAAGAACAAAGCATTTAACTTCTTGTTTTGCAAGGGGAGTGTGCCTTGCTAATACGTTATCAAGTCTTTCCTCGATAATTAGATCAAGGGATGCTCTCAGACCACATAAAAGTTGAATGGAAGCAGTACAAAATCTCCCGTTCAATTTGTTTCACCTTTTTTGGCTCTCATTGCATAAGCAACTCATGACTTCTTATTTATATATAAAAATAATATATAAGACTCTCTGTTAGGAGGGTTAGGTGGGTCAGATATATTTCAACATATAAAGTGAATTCAATAATTATTGTAGTTTTCTAGAATCAATAATATATGATCACATTTTGTGTAATACAACTTATGTATTATAAACACTATCAGATATTGTCGCTTGTGAATTTTCGCACAAAAAATCATATAATAACGTTATGTTAAATCGTAGAAATATATAAAAACACTTTCCAAGATAATCAAAAATTAATAACTTGTCGTTCTCTGAGAACAACTTTGTCATCAATATGGGAAAAAAATGTTTTTGAAAAAAAGGCTGTAGTTACTCAAACTTTACCCTGATAAGAGGAATTAAAGGAAAAATGATCGCAAGGAGTCAAGGTATGGGAAAATTACAAGTCAAAGATCAAGTGCTATAATTGTGATGAAGTCTGACACTTTGCTGCTCATTCATAAAGCCAAACTCTGAGAAGAAGCAAGCCTTGATCAGCAAGAAGAAGAATTGAAGCATGTTTTGACCAGAAGAATAATTGGGATGATACATTACAAGAGTACAAACTATGCTCACAAAAAATTGTATAATGTTGTGTATTTCTAACAAAGTAAATTTTATTTTATATATGATTAGACTTTTTTCTATTATAAAGGGCTTTTCATAATTTTAGGTAAAAGTTACAAAATATATTAATGGAGATTAAATAATTTAAACATGTATATTTTATTTTGTTCAATGATATTATCTTGTTAAACTAACACGGTTGAACAATCAACTTTTGGAAATTTATATGAAATATTGATACTAAAGTCAATATTTATTTAAATTGAAAAGATATCAATTAGTGTAAATTAGTTTTTATGATTTTCTTGCTAATAAAATATGTTAAACACATTATTGAGACGTCATTCTAAGGATAAAATAAAGAACATGAACTCATAAATTGTTATGATAAAAAAAACACATTATTCTCAAATTTACAAGGAAAATATAATATTGTAAAAAATAAAACTTAATTAATCATCATAAAAATATTTATGTTTGCAAAATAAATTGTACAAATTAAATACTTAATATTGAAATATAAAGTAACTTATATAAAATATATAAATGTAAAGATTAATGAATATTAATATGTCTTTTCTAAAAAAATACACAACATTAATAAATGAATAAGAAAATATGTTATATACTGAATATGAAAAAAAAATTGTTTTATCTTTATGGCCTCCCAACAACACCTAGTATTTTAGAAAAAATATAAGTTTAAACAATTCGATAAAAATAATGAACAATTTTTCAGGATCCAATTTAAAGTCCAATTATATAACAACTAAATCGACTAATTATTATTGAATCAATATTTGTAAATAAGGTATTTAATACTGATAAAGGCTATATTAAAATAAATTATATTTAGTGTTAAATATAAACCATAAAAAAAATTGAAAAACTCGTCTGATTCGATCTTAAGAAAGTCATATTTAAAAAGGCCCGAAGCTCTCTGTACATATATTTTATTATAAAATTTTGCTTCTCTCCTAAAGAGAAAAACTTGGATTAACTCAAATTCGGAATTTTAAAAATATCGAAATAATTTTTTTGATAGTTTTATTTTTCATCCAATTTTTTACACTAAAATATTTTGGAATAAAATTCTAAATCGGATAAAATTTTACACATCTTTAATATATTTAAAGAAAATTTAACAAATGTACATAATTTTTCGAAGAAACGAAAGGTAATAAAATTAAGTTTTTTACATATATCTAATTTGGACGTGCGGTAATTTGTACCATTCTTGGGCCTCAAAATTTTGTATAAAATCCAGATTTTAAACACTATGAGATATTGTCGCTTGTGAATTTTCGCACATAAAATCATATAATAACTCTATGTTAAATCCTAGAAATATATAAAAACACTTTCCAAGAGAATCAAAAATTAATAACTTATCGTTCTCTGAGAACAACTTTGTCATCAATATCACAAATGCTTGATGTACCAATGGATCATCATTGTATTCTTAATGATATATAATGATATTGCTAAATGGTAAGGTTTTCTCCAAAAACATTATCAAAATATCCCCAATTTATTTTAGTTCCTCTATAAGAGAATGGTAATGTGTGATATGATAGCTGAGTAATGGTATTTGATTTCTTAAACCTTAAATCTAATAAACATGGTCAACAATATGGAAATTAAAATTAATCTAAATTTAAAATAAATAAGAAAATAATAGAGATGATAGAAACATTCCAATTTTCCTCGTATGCTGGTGGATTATAGAGTGTTATATACATGTATTTCTCAATACATGGAGGCTATAATTTTTTCTAATGTAGTACTTCGAAATGGAGAAATTTGATCAAAATTAAAGAGTGGTTATTAATTAGAGAGACAAATTGTGTTCAATTTAGTTTTACTTACACATATTTCTCAACAAATCAATTCTATGTTAAAATTCTTTTTATCCATATAATTAAAAAATTGAGTTCTAGTGGCCGATACTTGAATCTGGTACATGGTAAAAAGGAGAGAATAAAGCGTACCAAAGTTTTTTAAGTTGTAAAAGAGAACTTTAATCGTTATATCAATAAATCTCCATTCCAACCTATCTTATGCCTTAAATATCAATTCTAACCCAACCACGCCCTTTTTTTCCATTGTGACTTCAAATGCAATCATTGTATTATGAACTAATAGTCTCCCTTCATTAAAAGCACTCTGTTTGTTAGACACTGTCTAGATTAAACATAGTTTTAACTTATTCACCACCACCTTCAATAGTATGTGCATGAGAACATTATAAAGATAGATAGGTCAAAGATCTTACATATGTTTGGGTTGTTTAACCATAGAAATAAGACATACAAGCATAAGATTTAGTTCCCTTGGCCCATGTTCTGTATCAAAGAAAATCTGACAAAATAAAACAACATATCTTTTGAAAATATTTCAATATATTTGAAAAATGTCGGGTTCGACCCATGTGGATCTAGTGACTTGTATTAATGCATGAAAAAGACTACATTCTTAACTTCCTACTCCCTAATAGGTACTATGATCTAGTGATTGTGAAATAATAATTAAAAAAAGTTTACAAAAAGGGAAAAATTTGACACAACCTTAATCAAATAACCATATGTCAAACAAAATGGTAAACTTTGAAGTAAATTTAAACAACTTACCCGAGCAGAAACAAAACCATGTAAAGCGATAGAAAAAAACATATGTGTGTGTACTATCCAACTAAATCATAGTGGAATCCATGTAGATGTGGAGGCCATAACAAGGAATATCAGATATGCATGTCCCATAATTACAATATACCTGTTTGTCTTGTCATGGTTTCAGTATTTTTGTTTATAACTATGAGCCAAAGCCAAAGCGACCAAATCGAGATGTTCCTCCTGACTCTGATGTTTTATCTTGAGCAGAAGATGCTTTTTTGATGAGTCGATTTGATCCAAGTTTGTGGAGAAACCACCTTGCAAAGAGAAAGTTAGATACCGGGATTTGTAAATAACAATCTGAGAATCTCATATTGTAATTTAATTTAATTTCTTATCACCAAATGATAAGGAGTTGTCAAAAAAAGAGCAGAAAATGTTTTACCTATCAAAGGGAATCCATGTTATAAAAGATGGCAACCTTTCCACTTTTGCTAACTTGATACGTTTCCCTGTAGTAGGAAGCAACATCATAGTTGCAGAGCAATGTCCTCCATCAAAACTATAGATGTCATTTTCTTCGTTATTTATATTAATAACATATGGCCTCTCCGTCCTTGAACTATTCTTGTTATTAACACTTGTGGTATCTCTTCTTTCAACACATTTCTTCTCACTTCCCGTATCTTGGGTCATTTTCTCACAATTTTCGTTTATCTTTTTTTTAAAATGAAACCATTAAAAAATTACAAGATGTGAATTATAATAACACTTGCTTAATTGATTATTAATAAACAAGTATACAAACACCTTTATATGACCTAGGCGATTGGACACAAGTTTTTTATTTAACGAGTCAATATATAATAAAATATCTGAAAGTATTGAATTTCTTCTTTGTAGTACTTCATTCTATAAAGATTAACAAACTATAAGCACACGGTGCAAACAAAAAATCCAAAATACAAATCCTACTTTTACAACAACAAGTGATTCCTCACAATTTCTTACCAATGTCATTCCAAACAAATCCCAATACAACTCAGAACTGATAATAAGACACGATTGACATATAAACATGATTTAATAAATAAACCCTAATTAACACATAGTGTAACCTTGATAAAAGATCCCAAACACAAAATAACATTAAAACAAAAAAGCAAGGAGGTAAATTAAACAATATTTAATAATAATCGACCAAATTTAATCTTCTCCTAAATTATTTTAGTGAATTAAAAGAACTTTAGGAAAGATGATTTAGGAAAAAAATACATTTCGTTCAAGGTTTAATCTTTTCCGAGATTTAATCGACTTGCAGCTTGAGTCTTTACAAAGATTTAATATTCAGTGTTTGAGAGAAATATTTCAGCAAAGATTTAATCTTTCGCCGCAGTGGAGATTGGTTGACAGTCTGTGTTTTTTTTTATTTAATAGACAGCCGAGAAAATAATTTCAGCAAGCCCGCTCACAAGTTTTGAACAAGACCGCCTAACTTTTGGGTCCAAATTTCTGATCTACTGTAATGATTATATAATGTATTGTAATAACATGTATTTGTAACGACCTCGAAATTTTGTTGATTCAGTTGCAATGTTTTTAAAATCCCTTGCAATAGACATGAAATCACCTTTCAACAGCAACGTTTTTTAGACAGTTTTTAAAAATCTGGTTGCAAAAGAAATTATATGGTATAGTGAACTAAACCTTGTATAACCATTATTCATCTAATACCTGATTCTCCTACAGGCTGGAAGCTATTCCTCGTACATACCCTGATATACCCTGGTGATATTTATGAATTACATTATACTCTGAAATAAATGTTTTATCATTATTAATTATGATTCTGTTTTATTGAATTATAATATTTATCATGTTGAATTGTTATAGAATTGGATAGATTTATAAATATGGAACAGATTCGTGTTCAGACCAGATTGGTGGTCATATTAGGCCAATGTATGCCTTGGATCCGGTATAGAGAGCAGAGTTGTGTGCCTTGATCGGGGTTAGTGTGTCACTTATCAGCAGCCTAACAATTGCTTAACAAGGAACTAGATTCCTATGAATCATTTCAATTGATCATTGTTTACACCCAGTTATTGTTATTATAACTTGCTGAGCTAGTTAGCTCACCCGTGTGAATCTGTTTAGGTCATTCTACAGTTAAAATGGAAATTGTTGGTAACGAGGATCCCCAGTCCAGTATGCGATCTAGGATTCCCGGTTGAGTTGGATCGAGCTAGTTTGAGTTATGCAAGTTTGTAAGAATGATTTCATTTTCAGTTGTAAGTTAAACTAGTTGGGATTTGATATGACGTAATAAAAGTCAAGGTTGTGGTTGGTTTTCATACTTTCACCTGTTGGGATCCGTGGTTGCGTAAATAAGGATAATTGTATATAATATTTCATATACAGGTTTATATAATATGTGTGTTGTGAACCCCAAACTTCTGACCCGGGTTCGGAGGGCGTCACAACCACCATCTCCGAAGCTAAATCAACTACTAATGTAACCTAATATACAACCAGTGCTACCACTAAAGCTACCAGCAATGCTACCATAAATTACCACTAATAAGACTAACCAATATAACACCAATGCTACCACAATGGCAACTAGCCATTCCCCCACCAATACGATCACTAATCTACCACCAATTCCAATACCAATGCCACTGCTAAGACTAACCAATATAACATCAATGCTAACTGGCCATGGATGGAACTGCTTAAGCTAGCACGAACTTCAATACCAACACCAATAATACCACCACCAATTCTCCAGCAAAGATCACCCCTTTCAATGCCACCAATTGCACAAATAAGAGCTCCAAGACCAATGGCACCATCAATTCCAGCAAATCCAATACTAATATTATCATTTCTTGTACCACCAATATAACCACTAAAGATGCTAGTCATGCTGCCATTAATCACAGTATTAAAACTACCCAATATACCACCAATGCTACTAACACTCATGCCATTATTAAAGTTACCACCAATGATACACCTTAAGTTAGCACAAACTTCACCACAAACAATCCCACCACAAATTTTACTCCTAAGATTACAACTACTAGTGCCACAAATTGGACTAGTAAAATTACCACCACCAGTAACACCGCCAACAATATTACTACTGGATTAAAGAAAAACCATAACTCTATACTTTTCAAATAGTTATGGATCAATAGAAGTTACTAAGCAACGGGTTCTAGTGAGACTGAAAATGGTGACCCTAGGTATTCATGTATTGAAAATATAATTTCTTCAAACACTAAAAAATTTCCAAAACAAAGCCTACATCTCTATCAAGTAAGAAATCTCATTTTCAACCATGTGTGTTGTGAAATGAAGTTAAAGAGTTCTGGGGCTTGGTGATATGGGAAACTCCTAATATACGTAAACTTCATGTGTTATTAGGTCAACAAAGAGTAATTTAGAGTTGTTTGTCATATATACATTAAAAAAATAAAAAACACACGGCACATAGATCCACTTGTACTATGTGTATTTATATTTATAATATATATTGGCATGGTAAAAGTTAAAAAATAACAAAGAAACCTTACACGGTACATTGATGAATAGGAGAAAGGGAAGGCACTTAGAGCATTTTCTTCATTGTTTTTAGAACTTGTTGCAAGTAGCAAGAAAAATATAATTCCTGTGAAAATATCTCTAAAGTAAGGTTATACATAAGCATAAAATAAATTTAGTAGTATAGTTCAACAAATATGAACATAGAATATAAATAATAAGTGGGCTTCTTTTCTATAAATTTTTTCATATACCTTGTACTTGATTATTTATGAACAAAAAAAAATTAATACAAATGTAACTGATTTTTTTTCTAACCTTGACATATAATCTTGAATGGATAATTCTTGACATAGAGGTCATGTAAAAATAAATACAAGTGACATTTTATGTAAATCTACATACATATAGACAAGTAAAATGGGATACTTATTTTAGTGTTTGATTTCTACCAAAAGTTTATGCAAATAACACATATGAAAAGAAAATGAAGAAACAGGGAAATATAAATTATTACGTTAATTTTGTTAAACAACATCAATTCATGATAACCAGTAAACCTTATCCACTTAGTCCTCCACCAATTCATTTGGAGATGTGTTTAACCTTACAGCACCAAAACACTCTTTTATAGAAAATACAAATAACTCCAAAACCCTATTTCATGACCATGTACAAATTCATTTTGTTTGTAAGGCGGCATGTGCTCATATTAGGGTTTTACCTACCTTTTTAATATGTTATATTTTGCAGGCCCAATTGTATATCCTGGTTTCAATGGGCACAATTTAGTTTAAATTGTTTTTTATCTTACTATGAATTTCTTATTACAAATTCAAATTTTTTTTTTATAAAAATATAATTTAACAAAGTCTGCTCCATGTATTATATAAACTAAATGGATGTTGATTTACAACCATAAGTACACAAGCATTACTCTAATTTATTTTGTATTGTAAATAAAATGATATTCTATAAATTAAGTGGTAAGCATTGTATAAAAAAATTAACTAAAAATGACATTTTCTAGAAAATTTTAAATTTTATTTAGTGAAATTATATATAAATTCCCTACTGACCCCCTAACTAAGTATAATAGAAGTACTACTATCATACATTCAAGTCTTAAAAACCTCTCACAATAATTGAGATATTATTGGTCATGTTAAAATTAATATTACCATGACAACATTTAATCAAATTAAATTTCTAGAGGTATAAGGTAGCATACCAAATTTTCGACAAACAAGTCATACGTATAGGAAAAATGATACAATTTTAAAAATATTTACTAATTGCTATTTTATTAAAACGTAGGAATTAATATGAATGATAATATGATTGTTGATTTTTATTTTATTCTTATTCAATTTGATTTGAACATGTAAAATGACAATATATTGTGGGTAACACTACATATACCATATTCATTCACTGGTTGATTGGGAAAATCTAAATTGGGAAGAAATTGAATGAGAAATGCAGCTCATAATGTCTAAGTATATAAGTTGTTTGACTTGACCATCTGTACTTTAACATAATTATAATGAATATTTTCAATATTGTCAATTTTAATAAAAAATTATTAATTAAAACAATGCTTATATTTATAAACTTCTTTTGTAACTCAAAATTTTCAATAGACAAGTTTTCCAACAAATTTTGGGTCTTTTCACAAGGTGGGTATGAAATGCAAAGAAATATGTACCAAAATATAATTCCATTATTTTTTAAGATGAATAAAGAGGATACGTATAAAAATTACTTCTAGAATTTCCTTTTTTGAATAAAATTATTAATATTAAACTTTAATTCAAAAAAATAATTATTTTAAAAAGATATGTAAAATTATTAATTTTACATGAACAAAGTTCAAAAAACATGTATATTCTACTAAGTTTGGCCTAAGATTTTATGTAATTCATCATTTATATTGATTTTGGTATGAAATGACTATTATGACCCAATAAGCATTTTTTTTCTATATAACAAATAGTAAAAAATGACTAGTTAAATTTCATACCAACTTTGTAATTTTTTTTGTTATGATTTGAATCTACCGATTATATTAGTGTTAGAAAATATATATTTTTAAAAAAATATTTTAATAATCATATAAAGTAATCATTTAAGTAGAAAATTATAAGTTTCTAACTTCAGTTGAGAAAATTTTATAATGAAAATATGTTTTCGACAAATAATTAATGCTTACAAAAATATATTAAAATTATTTAAATATCATTTACATTACTTATATTTTGTACTCACCATTTTTTATAGTTCTTTGAGTAATTTTAATCCAAATTAGTTATTTGAATAAACATTTCTTTTCTTGCAAATATTTTAAGAAAATATAAAAAAAATAATAAAATCATCAAATTCTAAGAAAAACTATTAAAAAAGGAGATCAAAATTTAAATTCAAAGTTTGTCAAATCCCAGAACATACCTCAAATTTTGTCCAAAGGGAGAACCTACAGATGTAGGTGGGAATTGAGTTCCTGAAAATTAAAAAATGGTTTATAAAATTTCAAAAAATTTGGTGTGAAAAGTTGATGATATTAGTAAATAACTATCACATTTTTTCCATCAGTATTTCATATGAGTGTTTAATAAAAATGACCTCATCACTATTTATTGATGAATACTTCTCATCAACATTGTTCATATTAGTAATTTTTTGATATTATAGCATATGTTTTAGGATTCTTTATTGATTTTATATTTATATTGATTGTGTAAGTCACTAGTAGGTTAACACTGTTGCATTTATTTTATCATACATATAACCTACAATCTCTCAAGATATTTGGTCATGTTCACCTAGAGAATTTTGTAATAACTTTTTATTCAATAATATAAAAACTATTCTTCATTATTGAGTACATAATTGGATTTAATTGTTATAATTATATTGACCCCCTCTATAGGTAATTAAAGGCCTAAAAATTGATATCAAAGCTTGGTGTTTATATAAAATCACTTTAAGATGCAGAAAATAATCATTAATGGCAGATAATGAAACTCAACAAAATGTGCGGTCACCATTAACCATAAACCAAATCAACAACAATATGAGCAGATATGAAACCCTCAAATTTCCAATCTCGAAAATTAATGAATATCATTTCTGTAAAGTCGAGATGACTATATGTCTGCAGGTAACAGATGGTGAATACTGGAAGGGATTTATGATGGACCTCATTAGCCCATGAAACTGGTTGTTGCTATTCGTGGTAAGAAAAAAATGCAAAAGTCGCACAATTTTGCATAACAATCTAGACAGTGTGATGTCCCCTAGGTTTATTGGATGCAAAAACAACCGCTATCAAGAAGATTCGAAGGACAATACTCAATCACCAGTATGAGCACTTTGACTCAAAACATGATAAGACTTTGTTTGAAATCTATTATAGATTTCAGAAATTATTGAATGATTTGTCACTTGTTGACATAGAGTATGATCCAGCATATTCAAACTTGAAGGTTCTTCTTGCACTTCCTCAAAAGTGTGACTGTAAAGTTATATGAATAAGGGATAATTATGATCTTGAAGACACATCTCTAGTTGAGATATATCGAATTTTGAAAACTAATGAACTGGAGATGGAGTAGAAAAGTAAGACGAAATGGGACAAGACATGTTTCTCTCAGGGTAGAGGAAAAACAAGAGAGAAATTTGCAAGAAATAACCATTTCAAAATGAAAGGCCATGATTGTATAGTCTGACACTAAGTCTCAAATACTCATGATGACTTACAAAATTATTCACGAACTGAAATTGATCATGGTAATTATGAAGATATCCTACAAATTGATGCTCTTTTAGTTAAAAAGTTTAGAAATACCGGCTATATAGACTTCTAAAAAAATGCTTTTAAAAAAAAGGCTCTAGTCCCTCAAACATTACCCTAATAAGAGGAATTAAAGGAAGAATGATCCCAAGGAGTCAAGGTATGGGAAAATTACAAGTCGAAGATCAAGTGCTATAATTGTGATGAAGTCTAACACTTTGCTGCTCATTCAAAAAGCCAAACGTTGAGAAGAAGCAAGTCTTGATCAGCAAGAAGAAGAATTGAAGCAAGTTTTGACCAGAAGAACAATTGGGATGATACATTACAAGAGTACAAACTATGCTCACAAAAATTGCATAATGATGTGTATTTCTAACAAAGTAAATTTTATTACATATATGATTTAACTTTTTTCTATTATAAAGGGTTTTTCTTAATTTTAGGTAAAAGTTACAAAATAAATTAATGGAGATTAAATAATTTAAATATGTATATTTTATTTTGTTGAATGATATTATCTTGTTAAACTAAGACTGTTGAACAATCAACTTTTGAAAATTTATATGAATTATTCATAATAAAGTCAATATTTATTTAAATTGAAATGATATGAATAGTGTAAATTAGTTTTTATGATTTTCTTGCTAAAAAAATATGTTAAACACATTATTGAGACGTCATTTTAATGATAAAATAAAGAACATGAACTCATAAATTGTTATGATAAAAACAAACACATTATTCTCAAATCCACTTACTCAAATTTACAAGGAAAATACAATATTGTAAAAAATAAAACTTAAATAATCATCAGAAACATATTTAGGATTGCAAAATAAATTGAACAAATTAAATACTTAATCATGAATTATAAAGTAACTTATATAAAATATGTAAATGTCAAGATTAATGAATATTGATATGTCTTTTCTAAAAAAATACACAATATTAATAAATGAATAAGAAAATATGTAATATACTGAATATGAAAAAAAAATTATTTTATCTTTATCGCCTCCCAACAACACGTAGTATTTTACAAAAAATATAAGTTTAAACAATTCGATAAAAACAATGAACAATTATCGAGGATCCAATTTAAAGTCCAATTATATAACAACTAAATCGACTAATTATTATTGAATCAATATTTGTAAATAAGGTACTTAATATTGATAAATGATATATAAAAATACATTATATTTAGAGTTAAATATAAACCATAAAAAATTTGAAAAACTGGTCTGATTCGATCTTAAGAAAGTCATATTTAAAAAGGCTAAAAGTTGTCCTTTGCCCTATGGGACATGCTACCACACAAGAAACAAGCCCCGGTCTGTCTGTAACAAGCTCTACCTGGATGATGTCCACCACATGTAGCACAAGGAGCCACTGGAATCATATTGGGGTTTCCCCCATATACTGAGTAACGGCTCTGCCCCTGCTGACGATTCTACCACTGCCTAGGCTGCTTCTGTCGTTGAAACTGCTCATTCTGATTCTGACCAACATACTGATTCCGGCCGTGGAATGACTGACCACCCCTATTCTGATTCTGTCCGCGCCATTGTCCATGCTGACCATTCCGACCTCCATACCACCGTCTGCCCTGTGCAAAACCCTGATCATCCCTAGTCCTCTTACTACCACTGTTAGACCTAGAAGTCCTGAAATCTATGCGCTCTTTCTCAACATCCTTTGCTGCATCAGCCGCCTCTGCCACATTATCAAATTTAGAAGAAATTATGGAACCCCTCAGATGAGACTTCAACCCCCATTTAAATTTATCAGCCTGCTGCGTAGCAGTCCCTGCAACTGTCCCAGCAAATCCAGCCAGCCTTATAAACCTCGCCATATAATCAGTAATGCTCTCATCCTGGTGGTGCATAATAGAATGAAACTCCCTCAAATAAGCCTCCCCATCCGCATTAGAGAAGTACTGCTCATAGAATACTTCCTTGAATCCCTGCCATTCCAAAGCCTCTGCATACTGCTCCCCTTTAGTAGCTTTCACTCCTCTCCACCATCTCTGAGCATCACCCTCCAACTTATACACAGCTAACCAGACCTTCTGAATCTCATCACAACCCAGTGCATCAAAAATCTTCTCGAGATGAACAATCCAATTTTCAGCATCAATGGGAGTTGGTGCTGCACTAAAAGAGTCCGGTTTCTGCTTCACAAACCTCTCCAACCATACAAACGGCTCCAGCTGATGGCCCTGACCATTCTAATTCTGATTCCCATTGCCATTCTGATTTCCTTGCCCATTCTGGTTTCCATCGCCATTCTGATTTCCTTGGTTTGCCAAAGCCTGCTGGACAGCCTGAGCCACTGCTTGCCCTATCATCTCAGTAAGCTGAGCGGGGTCAATATGAAAAGGATCACGTCTAGGAGGCATCTACAACATAAGATATTGAATGAATGAAGATTACGAGAATAAATATGATGAAGCAATTACAAACAGATTTCAAAATGATGAAGCAGAATGAAACGATAAAGAGCATAATGAACCGAAATTAAATGGAACACCCATCCTATCGTCTACCCAAACTCACAGGTCAACCTAAGTAGATTTTCTACAAGAAAGAACCTAAGCTCTGATGCCATCTCTGTAACACCCCCTTCTTTAAATAGAAAGGAGATATTACTTAAAATCCAAAAGCCTGCAAACAGAGCACTAATATATTTCTAAACAATAATTAAACAGTCCGAAATCTCCAAAATAATATTAAATCTCCAAACAGTCTAAACCAATAATATAAATGTGAAAACTGTAAATAAATAATTAAGCCTAATTAAAGATAAAATTCTGAAATCCTAATCAACGAATTGGGGTAGCTCTCCATCACACTATCCCAGATCCCCCTAAACACCTGCCAGAAAAAGAATACGGCATGAGCCAAACGCCCAATACGGATTTGGAATACAGTTTATAAAACAAAAGATCAGAAATAAATAATCAGCAATTTATAATAAAACAACAATTTTAAAAAAATAAGTAAGGCTGAAGCAACAAAGTTCAAAAAACATGTATTATAGGATGAAGTATATTCTACTAAGTTTGGCCTAAGATTTTAAGTAATTCATCATTTATATTGACTTTGGTATGAAATGACTATTATCATTTACATTACTTATATTTTGTACTCCACATTTTTTATAGTTCTTTGAGTAATTTTAATCCATATTAGTTATTTGAATAAACATTTCTTTTCTTGCAAATATTTTAAGAAAATATAAAAAACTAATAAGATCACCAAATTCGGAGAAAAACTATTAAAAAAGGAGATCAAAATTTAAATTCAAAGTTTGTCAAATCCCAGAACATACCTCATTTTTTGTCCAAAGGCGGAACCTACCGATGTCGGTGGGAATTGAGTTCTGATTTCCTGAAAATTAAAAAATGGCTTATAAACCTTCAAAAAATTTGGTGTCAAAAGTTGATGATATTAGTATATAACTATCACATTTTTTCCATTAGTATTTCATATGAGAGTTTAACAAAAATGACCTCATCAGTATTTATTGATGAATACTTCTCATCAACATTTTTCATATTAGTATTTTTTTGATATTATAGCATATGTATTGGGATTCCTTATTGATTTTATCTTTATATTGATTTTTTAAGTGTGCAGTATATAAGGAGAAATTAGGTTAACACTAGTAGGTTAAAACTGGTGCATTTATTTTATCATACACATAACCTACAAGCTCTCAAGATATTTGCTCATCTTGAGCTAGAGAATTTTGTAATAAGTTTTTATTCAATAATATAAAAACTATTCTTCATTATTGAGTACATAATTGGATTTGATTGTTATAATTATATTGACCCCCTCTATAGGTAATTAAAGGCCTAAAAATTGATATCAAAGCTTCGTGTTTATATAAAATCACTTTAAGATCCACAAGCACATAATGAAACTCAACAAAATGTGCGGTCACCATTAGCCATAAACCAAATCAACAACAATCAGATATGAAACCCTCAAATTTCCAATTTTGAAAATTAATGAATATCATTTCTGTAAAGTTGAGATGACTATATGTCTGCAGGTAACACATCTTGAATACTGGAAGGGATTTATGATGGACCTCATTATCCCATGAAACTGGTTGTTGCTATTTGTGGTAAAAAAAATATGGAAAAATTGGACATTTTCGCTTAACAATCTAGACAGTGTGATGTCCCCTAGGTTTAGGTTTATTGGATGCAAAACAACCAAGGAAATTTGAGCCACTTTGATGGTTAAGTGTAAGGCACAACCGCTATGAAGAAGATTCGAAAGACAATACTCAATCACCAGTATGAGGAGTTTGACTCAAAAGTTGATGAGTCTTTGTTTGAAATCTATGATATATTTCAGAAATTGTTGAATGATTTGTCACTTGTTGACATAGAGTATGATCCAGCACATTCAAACTTGAAGGTTCTTCTTGCACTTCCTCAAAAGTGTGACTTGAAAGTTATATCAATAAGGGATAATTATGATCTTGAAGACACATCTCTAGTTAAGATATATGGAATTCTGAAAACTAATGACCCGGAGATGGAGTAGAAAAGTAAGACGAAATACGACAAGACATATTTCTCTCACGGTAGAGGAAAAACAACAGAGAAATTTGCAAGAAATAACCATTTCAAAATGAAAGGCCATGATTTTATAGTCTGACACTGAGTCTCAAATACTCATGATCGCTTACAAAATTATTCACCAAGTGAAATTTGTAATACCCCAACTTTTCAGAAAATAGTTATACTTAAATATTCACCTAAAACTCCAAATTAAATTCATAATAAGAATAAGTTTCTAGTTTTTCATAAAATTCTAAAATCCCAGACAGAAATAAAATCATCTAAGCTGAAAATAAAGCAAATCTTGGGAGATGCAGCTCTAATACAAACATAATGACTAAAATATTGTTCCAAAGCATCCACCTTTAAGATGTCACAAAAGCAAAGCACCTGAAAATTTGTGAGTAATGAGCTAAGAGCCCAACAAGAAAATAGTTAGTGACACAATATCAAAAATTCATAATTTCTGTCAATAATTCGCCCCTTACTAAGGTATCATAGAGTGGGCACTCCCGAAGTCATAAGTAGCACTTCCTAGTAAGGTATCAAAGGCTAGTTCCGGAACTATAAGCAATTACTAATTGCTTAAGTCAGCTCACTGGGAATTCTTATTTTTAAAACAGGTACTTATCCATAAATTGTAAAACAAAAGCAGTGCAAAAATATTTAAAAGATTTTAAAATAAATAAAGTGTGAAGAGTTAACTTACCTTAATAGCAATATCTCCCAAATTATGTTGCCAAAATGAACCTAGACATATATAATATTTAACATGTACATGCCAGTAAGCTAACCACACTTTAACTTTATAAAGCTTAACCCATAATAACAATTAAATGTCACTACAAGTAACAAAATAAATTAATATTGACATATAAATACGACCATTCTTATATAATAGTTCAAAATAGTGTACTAACAAATAAAAAAAACTCAACACTTAAATACATTATATATAATAATAATAAATCAAATATATGTAAACTATTTAAATTCAGAATAAAATAGATGTACATTTAATATTTACTATCTATATAATCCTTAAAATAAAATAACAAAGATAAATAAAATAGGTAACATATGCTTATGATTATGCAAGTGGACAAAATATAAATATTGGTGTATAAAATTTTCATACCCTTACGTGTGAAAATATCATTATACAAAATAAGTATAATCAATTTAATAAATGAGCATATATTTAATTTGTGCACTAATCTAAATGCATATCTAAATCAAACATATATTTAACATATAACATATGAATTATTATGCATGCACAAAACACGTAATTATAAACATAAATTCATGCATTAAATATTTACAAAAAATATGGTGATTATTAACAAAAACATTTAATAATCAACATCAAACTAAATGATTAAATTAATTAAACTATAGTGTTATACATATAACCATGGAACTAAATAATAAAATAAACTAATAACAAGTGAATTATAATAGTCATACATAAGTTCACAAAAATGTAATATAATTATATATATATATATATAGAAGTATGCAATAAACATGTAAAATACATAAGTAAAAATATAGGAAATAGAACGTACTTGAAAAGAGAAAATATTATACAGAGATAAAATGACTAATACTCCCATTCAATGGGTTAGTGGGTAGGTGATCACAAATTTAAACAAACATTATCTCTTTGTTAACATGTAGTGTTTGACTGAGTTTTTCAAATACACATAACACGTACTAATAAATATACACATCATAACTACACCTATTATTAAATTCTAGTGATAAAATAAATATATATTAAATTAAAATTATGCACATATAAATTAAAACAATTTTTTTAACCTTACTTAAATATTTTAGATAACTAGAAATGTTTATTTTTAATATAAAAATACGCGTCTTTAGATTTAATAAAAAATCTATATAATAAAATATTATTTTTCTTATATAACCAAATAATTAAAAATGCGAAAAATGTATATATATATATATATAATTACAAAAATCATGGTTATTATATTCTACTCTCCTTAAAAAAATTGGTCCCCAAATTTAAACATATCAAAAACATTTAATGATACCAAAAATATTTCTGCATCGAGAAAGTCTGAAAATATTTAACCAAAAAAAAATAAAAGTAGTTTTTTTTGGAAACCCAAATAACTAAACTCATAACTCTAAAAGGGAAGTCTACACGAAGCTAACCTAGGCTCTGAATACCAACTGTAATAGGCCAACTTTTCATAAAATAGTTATACTTAAATATTCAGCTAAAACTCCAAACTAAATCCATAATAAGAATAAGTTTCTAGTTTTTCATAAAATTCTAAAATCCCATAAAGAAATAAAATCATCTAAGCTGAAAATAAAGTAAATCTTGGAAGACTTATACTTAAATATTCAGCTAAAACTCCAAACTAAATCCATAATAAGAATAAGTTTCTAGTTTTTCATAAAATTCTAAAATCCCATAAAGAAATAAAATTATCTAAGCTGAAAATAAAGTAAATCTTGGGAGACGCAGCTCCAATACAAACATAATCACTAAAATATTGTTCCAAAACATCCAGTTTTAATATATCGCAAAAGCTAACCACTTGAAAATTTGTGAGTAATGATAGAAGAGCCAGCAAGAAAACAGTTCTACACTAGTGGATCAAGTATCATAATTTTATAAAACAAAAATCATTTTCCAACATCCATATACATAAGATATAAAATTCCAGAGCTCGTTAAGGCCACAAATACCTGGTGACACAATATCAAAAGTTCATAACCCTAGTAAGGTATGAAAGGCTAGTTCGGGAACTATAGGCAATTACTAACTGGTTACTGGGAATTCTTATTTGTAAAACAGGGTACTTCATCCATAAATTTTAAAACAAAAGCAATATAAGTTAACTTACCTTAATAGCAATATCTCTCAAATTATGTTACCAAAATGAACCTACACATACACACATACACTTAATATAATAATCAGAATGTTAACATGTACATGCCACTAAGCTAACCACACTTTAACTTTATAAAGCTTAACCCATAATAACAATTAAATGTCACTACAAGTAACAAAATAAATTCATAAATTCTAGTGATAAAATAAATATATATTAAATTAAAATTATGCACATATAAATTAAAACAATTTTTTTAACCTTAATTAAATATTTTAGATAACTAGAAATGTTTATTTTTAATATAAAAATACACGTCTTTAGATTAATAACAAATCTATATAATAAAATATTATTTTTCTTATATAACCAAATAATTAAAAATACGAAAAATGTATATATATATATAATTACAAAAATCATGGTTATTACATTCTACTCTCCTTAAAAAAATTTGGTCCCCAAATTTAAACATACCAAAAATATTTAATGATACCAAAAATAGAAAGTCAGAAAATATTTAACCAAAAAAAATAAAAGTAGTTTTTTTTGGAAACGCAAATAACTAAACTTATAACTCTAAAAGGGCAGGAAGCTAATCTAGGCTCTGAATACCAACTGTAATACGCCAACTTTTGAGAAAAAAGTTATACCTAAGCTGAAAATAAAGCAAATCTTGGGAGACTCAGCTCCAATACAAACATAATCACTAAAATATTGTTCCAAAGCATCCAGTTTTAAGATGTCGCAAAACTAAGCACCTGAAAATTTGTGAGTAATGAGCCAAGAGCCCAGCAAGAAAATAGTTCTACATTAGTCGATCAAGTATCATAATTTTATAAAATTAAAATCATTTTTCGACATCCATATGACATAAGATATAAAATTCCACAGCTGGTTAAGGCCACAAATACCTGGTGACACAGTATCAAAAGTTCATAACCCTAGTAAGGTATGAAAGGCTAGTTCCGGAACTATAGGCAATTACTAACTGGTTCGAATTCTTATTTGTAAAACACGGTACTTCATCCATAAATTTTAAAACAAAAGCAGTATAAGTTAACTTACCTTAATAGCAATATCTCTCAAATTATGTTGCCAAAATGAACCTACACATACACACATACACTTAATATAATAATCACAATGTTAACATGTACATGCCACTAAGCTAACCACACTTTAACTTTATAAAGCTTAACCCATAATAACAATTAAATTTCACTAGAAGTAACAAAATAAATTCATATTGACATATAAATACCATCATTCTCATATAATAGTTCAAAATAGTGTACCGACAAATAAAAAAAACTCAACACTTAAATACATTATATATAATAATAATAAATCAAGTATATGTAAACTATTTAAATTCAGAATAAAATAGATGTACATTTAATATTTACTATCTATATAATCCTTAAAATAAAATAACAAAGATAAATAAAATAGGTAACATATGCTTATAATTATGCAAGTGGACAAAATATAAATATTGGTGTATAAAATTTTCATAACCTTACGTGTGAAAATATCATTATACAAAATAAGTATAATCAATTTAATAAATTAGCATATATTTAATTGGTGCACTAATCTAAATGCATATCTAAATCAAACATATATTTAACATATAACATATAAATTATTATGCATGCCCAAAACACGTAATTAAAAACATAAATTCATGCATTAAATATTTACAAAAAAAATAGTGATTATTAACTAAAACATTTAATAATCAACATCAAACTAAATGATTAAATTAAGTAAACTATAGTGTTATACACATAACCATGGATCTAAATAATAAAATAAACTAATAACAATTGAATTCGAATATTCATAAATAAGTTCAGAAAAATGTAATTATATATATATATATATAGAAGTATGCAATAAACATGTAAAATACATAAGTAAAAATATAGGAAATAGAACGTACCTGAAAAGAGAAGATGTTATACAGAGATAAAATGATATGCTAAAAGCCTATTTATACACAAGTTGGTTCAACTAATACTCAGATTCAATGGGTTAGTGGGTAAGTGATCACAAATTTAAACAAACATTATCTCTTTGTTAACATGTAGTGTTTGACTGAGTTTTTCAAATACACATAACACATACTAATAAATATACACAGCATAACTACACCTATTATTAAATTCTAGTGATAAAATAAATATATATTAAATTAAAATTATGCACATATAAATTAAAACAATTTTTTAAACCTTACTTAAATACTTTAGATAACTAGAAATGTTTATTTTTAATATAAAAATACGCGTCTTTAGATTTAATAACAAATCTATATAATAAAATACTATTTTTCTTATATAACCAAATAATTAAAAATGCGAAAAATGTATATATATATATATATATATAATTACAAAAATTATGGTTATTACATTCTACCGTCCTTAAAAAAATTTGGTCCCCAAATTTAAACATACCAAAAAATTTAATGATACCAAAATTATTTCTGCATTGAGAAAGTCAGAAAATATTTAACCAAAAAAAATAAAAGTAGTTTTTTTTGGAAACACAAATAACTAAACTCATAACTCTAAAAGGGCAGGAAGTTAACCTAGGCTCTAAATACCAACTGTAATACCCCAACTTTTCAGAAAATAGTTATACTTAAATATTCAGCTAAAACTCCAAATTAAATCCATAATAAGAATAAGTTTCTAGTTTTTCATAAAATTCTAAAATCCCAGACAGAAATAAAATCTTCTAAGCTGAAAATAAAGCAAATCTTGGTAGAAGCAGCTCCAATACAAAGATAATCACTAAAATATTGTTCCAAAGCATTGAGTTTTAAGATGTAGCAAAAGCTAAGCACGTGAAAATTTGTGAGTAATGAGCCAAAAACCCATAAAGAAAACATTTCTACACTAGTGGATCAAGTATCATAATTTTATAAAACAAAAACCATTTTCCAAAATCCAAATGACATAAAATATAAAATTCCACAGCTGGTTAATGCCACAAGTACCTGGTGACACTGTATCCGGAACTATACGCAATTACTAACTTGCTGCTAATTTTTATTTGTAAAACGAGGTCCTTCATCCATAAATTTTAAAACAAAAGCAGTGAAAAAATATTTAAGAGATTTTAAAATAAATAAAGTGTCAAGAGTTAACTTACCTTAATAGCAATATCTCCTAAAATTATGTTGCTAAAATGAACCTAGACATACACACATACACTTAATATAATAATCAGAATGTTAACATATACATGCCACTAAGCTAACCACACTTTAACTTTATAAAGCTTAACCCATAATAACAATTAAATGTCACTACAAGAATTAAATGTCACTACAAGTAACAAAATAAATTCATATTGACATATAAATACGACCATTCTCATATAATAGTTCAAAATAGTGTACCGACAAATAAAAAAAACTAAACACTTAAATACATTATATATAATAATAATAAATCAAGTATTTGTAAACTATTTAAATTCAGAATAAAATAGATATACATTTAATATTTACTATCTATATAATCCTTAAAATAAAATAACAAAGATAAATAAAATAGGTAACATATGCTTATGATTATGCAAGTGGACAAGATATAAATATTGGTGTATAAAATTTTCATAACCTTACCTGTGAAAATATCATTATACAAAATAAGTATAATCAATTTAATAAATGAGCATATATTTAATTGGTGCACTAATCTAAATGCATATCTAAATTAAACATATATTTAACATATAACATATGAATTATTATGCATGCACAAAACACGTAATTATAAACATAAATTCATGCATTAAATATTTATAAAAAAATAGTGATTATTAACTAAAACATTTAATAATCAACATCAAACTAAATGATTAAATTAAGTAAACTATAGTGTTATACACATTACCATGGAACTAAATAATAAAATAAACTAATAACAAATGAATTAGAATAGTCATACATAAGTTAACAAAAATGTAATTTAATTATATATATATAGAAGTATGCAATAAACATATAAAATACATAAGTAAAAATATAGGAAATGGAACGTACCTGAAAAGAGAAGATGTTATACAGAGATAAAATTATATGCTAATAGCCTATTTATACACAAGTTAGTTACTAATACTCCGATTCAATGGGTTAGTGGTACGTGATCACAAATTTAAACAAACATTATCTCTTTGTTAACATGTAGTGTTTGACTGAGTTTTTCAAATACACATAACACGTATTAATAAATATACACAACATAGCTACACCTATTATTAAATTCTAGTGATAAAATATATATATATTAAATTAAAATTATGCACATATAAATTAAAACAATTTTTTTAACCTTACTTAAATATTTTAGATAACTAGAAATGTTTATTTTTAATATAAAAATACGCGTCTTTAGATTTAATAACAAATCTATATAATAAAATATTATTTTTATTATAACGAAATAATTAAAAATGCGAAAAATGTATATATATATAATTACAAAAATCATGGTTATTACATTCTACCCTCATTAAAAAAATTTGGTCCCCAAATTTAAACATACCAAAAATATTTAATGATACCAAAAATATTTATGCATCGAGAAACTCAGAAAATATTTAACCAAAAAAAAAATAAAAGTAGGTTTTTTTTTTGGAAACCCAAATAACTAAACTCATAACTCTAAAAGGCAGTCTACTGGAAGCTAATCTAGGTTCAGAATACCAACTGTAATACCACAGAAAATAGTTTTACTTAAATATTCACCTAAAACTCCAAATTAAATCCATAATAAGATTAAGTTTCTAGTTTTTCATAAAATTCTAAAATCCTAGAAAGAAATAAAATCATCTAAGCTGAAAATAAAGCAAATCTTGGGAGACGCAGCTCCAATACAAACATAATCACTAAAATATTTTTCCAAAGCATCCAGATGTCGCAAAACCTAAGCACCTCAAAATTTGTGAGTAATGACCAGCAAGAAAACAGTTCTACACTAGTGGATGAAGTATCATAATTTTATAAAACAAAAATCATTTTCCAAAATCCATATGACATAAGATATAAAATTTCACAGCTCGTTAAGGCCACAAATATCTGGTGACACAGTGTCAAAAGTTCATAATTTCTGTCAATAATGAGCCCCTTACTAAGGTAGTGTGGGCTCTCGAAGGCATAAGTAGCACTCCCATCGAATAGTTCCGGAACTATACGCAATTACTAAATGTACTAAGGTAGAGTGAGCGCTCTCGAAGGCATCATAAGTAGCACTCCCATCGAAGCCTAGTTGGGGAACTATACGCAATTACTAAGTGGTTCAGAACCAGAAGTCACTGGGAATTCTTATTTGTAAAACAGGGTACTTCATCCATAAATTTTAAAACAAAAGCAGTGCAAAAATATTTAAAACATTTTAAAATAAACAATGTGTGAATAGTTAACTTACCTTAATAGCAATATCTCCTAAAATTATGTTGCCAAAATGAACCTAAATATGCACACATACACTTAATATAATAATCAGAATATTAACATGTACATGCCACTAAGCTAACCACACTTTAACTTTATAAAGATTAACCCATAATAACAATTAAATGTCACTACAAGTAACAAAATAAATTCATATTGACATATAAATACGACCATTCTCATATAATAGTTCAAAATAATGTACCGACAAATAAAAAAACTCAACACTTAAATACATTATATATAATAATAATAAATCAAGTATATGTAAACTATTTAAACTCAAAATAAAATAGATGTAAATATTGGTGTATAAAATTTTCATAACCTTACGTGTGAAAATATCATTATACAAAATAAGTATAATCAATTTAATAAATGAGCATATATTTAATTGGTGCACTAATCTAAATGCGTATCTAAATCAAACATATATTTAACATATAACATATGAATTATTATGCATGCACAAAACACGTAATTATAAACATAAATTCATGCATTAAATATTTACAAAAAATATGGTGATTATTAACTAAAACATTTAATAATCAACATCAAACTAAATGATTAAATTAAGTAAATTATAGTGTTATACACATAACCATGGAACTAAATAATAAAATAAACTAATAACAAGTGAATTAGAATAGTCATACATAAGTTTACAAAAATGTAATTTAATTATATATATATATATATATAGAAGTATGCAATAAACATGTAAAATACATAAGTAAAAATATAGGAAATAGAACGTACCTGAAAAGAAAAGATGTTATACAAAGATAAAATGATATGCTAATAGCCTATTTATACGTTAAACTAATACTCCAATTCAATGGGTTAGTGGGTACGTGATCACAAATTTAAACAAACATTATCTCTTTGTTAACATGTAGTGTAGTTTTTCAAATACACATACTAATAAATATACACAACATAACTACACCTATTATTAAATTCTAGTGATAAAATAAATAAATATTAAATTAAAATTATGCACATTTAAATTAAAACAATTTTTTTAACCTTACTTAAATATTTTACATAACTAGAAATGTTTATTTTTAATATAAAAATACGCGTCCTTAGATTTAATAACAAATCTATATAATAAAATACTATTTTTCTTATATAACCAAATAATTAAAAATGCTAAAAATGTATATATATATAACTACGAAAATCATGGTTATTACATTCTACCCTCCTTAAAAAAATTTGGTCCCCAAATTTAAACATACCAAAAACATTTTATGATACCAAAAATATTTCTGCATCGAGAAAGTCAGAAATATTTAACCAAAAAAAAAGAAAAGTAGTTTTGTTTGGAAACACAAATAACTAAACTCATAACTCTAAAAGGGCAGGAAGTTAACCTAGGCTCTAAATACCAACTGTAATACCTCAACTTTTCAGAAAATAGTTATACTTAAATATTCAGCTAAAACTCCAAATTAAATCCATAATAAGAATAAGTTTGTAGCTTTTCATAAAATTCTAAAATCCCAGACAGAAATAAAATCTTCTAAGCAGAAAATAAAGCAAATCTTGGTAGACGCAGCTCGAATACAAAGATAATCACTAAAATATTGTTCCAAAGCATTGAGCTTTAAGATGTAGCAAAAGCTAAGCACCTAAAAAATTGTGAGTAATGAGCCAAAAGCCCACAAATAAAACATTTCTACACTAGTGGATCAAGTATCATAATTTTATAAAACAAAAACCATTTTCCAAAATCCAAATGACATAAGATATAAAATTCCACAGCTTGTTAATGCCACAAGTACCTGGTGACACTGTATGCGGAACTATAAGCAATTACTAACTGGTTCATAAGTGAGAGCTTACTGCTAATTCTTATTTTTAAAATGTGGTACTTCATCCATAAATTTTAAGACAAAAGCAGTGCAAAAATATTTAAAAGATTTTAAAATAAATAAAGTGTGAAGAGTTAACATACCTTAATACAAATAACTCCTAAAATTATGTTGCCAAAATGAACTTAGACATACATACATACACTTAATATAATAATCAGAATGTTAACATGTACATGCCACTAAGCTAACCACACTTTAACTTTATAAAGCTTAACCCATAATAACAATTAAATGTCACTACAAGTAACAAAATAAATTCATAAATTCTAGTGATAAAATAAATATATATTAAATTAAAATTATGCACATATAAATTAAAACAATTTTTTTAACCTTAATTAAATATTTTAGATAACTAGAAATGTTTATTTTTAATATAAAAATACACGTCTTTAGATTAATAACAAATCTATATAATAAAATATTATTTTTCTTATATAACCAAATAATTAAAAATACGAAAAATGTATATATATATATAATTACAAAAATTATGGTTATTACATTCTACTCTCCTTAAAAAAATTTGGTTATTAACTAAAACATTTAATAATCAACATCAAACTAAATGATTAAATTAAGTAAACTATAGTGTTATACACATAACCATTGAACTAAATAATAAAATAAACTAATAACAAGTGAATTAGAATAGTCATACATAAGTTAACAAAAAAATAATTTAATTATATATATATAGAAGTATGCAATAAACATATAAAACACATACCTAAAAATATAGGAAATAGCCTGAAAAGAGAAGATGTTTATACACAAGTTGGTTACTAATACTCGGATTCAATGGGTTAGTCGGTACGTGATCACAAATTTAAAGAAACATTATCTCTTTGTTAACATGTAGTGTTTGACTGAGTTTTTCAAATACACATAACACGTACTAATAAATATACACAACATAGCTACACCTATTATTAAATTCTAGTGATAAATACATATATATTAAATTAAAATTATGCACATATAAATTAAAATAATTTTTTTAACCTTACTTAAATATTTTAGATAACTAGAAATGTTTATTTTTAATATAAAAATACGCGTCTTTAGATTTAATAACAAATCTAGATAATAAAATATTATTTTTCTTATAACGAAATAATTAAAAATGCGAAAAATGTGTATATATATAATTACAAAAATCATGGTTATTACATTCTACCCTCATTAAAAAAATTTGGTCCCCAAATTTAAACATACCAAACATATTTAATGATAACAAAAATATTTATGCATCGAGTAACTCAGAAAATATTTAACCAAAAAACAAATAAAAGTAGTTTTTTTTTTGGAAACCCAAATAACTAAACTCATAACTCTAAAAGGGCAGTCTACTGGAAGCTAATCTAGGCTCTGAATACCAACTGTAATACCACAACTTTTCAGAAAATAGTTTTACTTAAATATTCACCTAAAACTCCAAATTAAATCAATAATAAGATTAAGTTTCTAGTTTTTCATAAAATTCTAAAATCTCATACAGAAATAAAATCATCTAAGCTGAAAATAAAGCAAATCTTGGGAGACTCAGCTCCAATACAAACATAATCACTAAAATATTTTTCCAAAGCATCCACCTTTAAGATGTCGCAAAACCTAAGCACCTCAAAATTTGTGAGTAATGACCCAAGAGCCCAGCAAGAAAACAGTTCTACACTAGTGGATCAAGTATCATAATTTTATAAAACAAAAATAATTTTCCAAAATCCATATGACATAAGATATAAAATTCCACAGCTCGTTAAGGCCACAAATACCTGGTGACACAGTGTCAAAAGTTCATGATTTCTGTCAATAATGCGCCTTAGAGTGTGCGCTCTCGAAGGCATCATAAGTAGCACTCCCATCGAAGATAGTTCCGGAACTATACACAATTACTAACTGTACTAAGGTAGAGTGAGCGCTCTGGAAGGCATCATAAGTAGCACTCCCATCGAAGGCCTAGTTCCGGAACTATATGAAATTCGATGGCTCGATAGATAAAATAATATTCTAACTGTCAAGGCAAATGGGACAGTCTCTTATGCAAATGGGACAGTCCCTTTACAAATGAGACAGGGTATGAGACAGTCTCAATTACACTGCAGAAAATAAATAACAGAAATAAAATGCAGAATGCTGAAAATTGAAAAGTAAAAACACCAGAAGTTTTCACTTGGTTCGGCCCCTACACCTAGTCTATGGCCTACATCCAAGTCCCCATGCCAACTAGCATAGAGAATATATTATATCAACTTTAATAAAAGAACTTACAATCTTTTCCTTGATTACAAATATAGCACCTGAAAGAAACCCTTTCCCAAGGTACCTTGCTACCTAGCCCACTGCTATTCCTTAGCCTTCTAGCTACCTTGCTATACTTTGAAATCAAGCTTGCCACAACCCGGCACAAAGTTGATATGAATACACTATTCAGTTACAAGAATAAACAAATTGATTACAACTCAAACTAGGTTTCTTGTTTTTCTGGATATGGATATCTCGGGTATGAAACAAGAAAATGATTTCAGATGATGAAAGATTCTCGTGTAAGTGTTAGCTACAAATCTGAAATAAAGAGTTGTATTTATAAGCAAAGTTCTAACAGATTTATTTTCAAACACAAGATAAGGTTGGAAGATAAGTTTGTTTGAAAATATTTGAATGAAGCTTTTTAAACTAATCTGTTAGTACGTTTGAAAAAGATAAATCAAGTAAAGAGATAAGGCTTGAGAGATTTAAACTTGATTTATAAGATAAGGTGGTGAGTTTGTTTGAGATAAGGTTTATCCAGATAAACAAGATTTACACAAAATCCTAACAAACCTAATCCTGAGAAATAGCCACTGCTGGAAAATCTGAACAAACTGCAATCTGATAAAATTGCTGAGATCTCGGATGATTCCAATCTGAAGTCTTCATTCTGTTGCTAAGAACTCTTATCATCATAAACACTTGAATTAACATTCTCCCCCTTTTATGATGATGACAAAGAAAGCATAAATGCTCCCCCTATCAAAAACACTAAAGGCCTGTAAAACAAAGTTAGAACCAACAGAATATATTGCAGTTTATAATATATGCAATTATATGAGAATGAGACAACTAAAGAGTGAATGAGACACCAGAACAATATGCATAAAACCGTCTCAAACATTAAATACTAAAAAAAAATAACAACCCATCCCTAAACCAGGATGTCTAGTTGTAACAAATCCACAAATCCAGAATATCAGTCAATCACAAAGTCATCCAAAAACATCAACATCCATCAAAAACATAAACACCCATCACAAAGTCTTAACCAAATAAACCCATCATCGTCTAAAAAAAATAATATCAAACATCTTAAATTTCTCCCCCTTCATCATAAAAGGGTCCTTCAATCAGAATCGTCAACGTTAACTGGAGCTTTCCTTTGCATGACGTTCGGAAGAATTAGGAGATGCTTCACTAGATGCTTCGGAGACGACTGTGGCCATACGACGACGCTTCGAACCAGATGGAGCAGGGGTCGGGGTTTGGTTAGCGGTGGATCTCGAACGGCGAGCCATGGAAGAAAAGAAGATTTTAGGATAGAATTTTGAGAGAATGAGAGAGTAGAGTGAGAAAAGAAAATGAAAAGATTAAGAAAGAGAGTTTAAAAAGAAGTAGAAACTGAAGAGTTAGAGATGGAAGAGGAGATGAAGAGGTGCAAAACAGAAGTGATGTATTGAATGAATGATACATGCACGAGTTTCAAGGAAATGAAAAGTCTAATCAAAAGATTTACAAAATCTAATGCTATATATACGCATAAACACACGGACAAATAAAATAAAAATCACAAATTTATAAACAGAAACCTAATTACTCAAAAAATAAATACCCAACAAATATTTAAGTATTATGACATAATTCACATTTAATCACATAAATCACATAAAATCACGTAATAAATTACAGAGAACACATACCTAATTCACGACGCATTTTACAAAATCTATCTTCAGCTAAAGGCTTAGTGAAGATATCTGCACGCTGTTTCTCAGTAGAAATATAAATAAGCTCAATATTACCTTTAGAAACATTATCTCATAGAAAATGGTGACGAACATCAATATGCTTAGTACGAGAATGCATAACAGGATTTTTAGAGATATTAATTGCAGAGGTATTATCACAATATATAGGAATATTTGAGTAAGAAATACCAAAATCCTGCAATGTTTGTTGCATCCACAAAATTTGAGCACAGCAACTTCCAGCTGCAATGTACTCTCCTTCAGCGGTAGAAAGAGCTACTGAAGTTTGCTTTTTACTATGCCATGCAACTAAACAATCTCCTAAAAATTGACAAGCACCACTTGTGCTTTTTCTATCAACCTGTGACCCTGCATAGTCAGCATCTGAAAAACCGATTAAGTCAAAGGAAGAGGAGCTTGGATAAAATAATCCCAAGTCACTCGTACCTTTCAAATATTTAAAAATACGTTTAACGGCATTCAAATGAGATTCTTTAGGTTGAGATTGAAAACGAGCACACAAGCATACACTATACATAATGTCAGGTCGTGAGGCAGTTAAATATAACAACGAACCAATCATACCTCGAAATTTAGTGACATCTACAGGTGTACCTTGTTCATCCTTTGTAAGCTTAACTGAAGTACTCATCGGAGTTGATTTATGTGTGACATGATCAAGTGCAAATCTTTTGAGTAGATCCTTTATGTACTTGCCTTGGTGAATAAATATTCCTGCATTAGACTGATTAATTTGCAAACCTAGAAAGTACTGCAATTCACCCATCAAACTCATATCGAATTCCTTATGCATGCAATCAGAAAACCACTTACACAAAGATTCGTTAGAAGATCCAAATACTATATCATCAACATAAACTTGAACTAAAAGAAAGTTATCACGTTTATGAAAAATAAAGAGAGTTGGATCGAGTGTACCGCGAATGAAACCATTGTTCACAAGAAATTGACTGAGACGCTCGTACCAACAGCGAGGGGACTGTCTCAATCCATAGACAGATTTCTTGAGCTTGTAAACATAGTTAGGGTACTTCTCGTGAATAAAACCTGGAGGCTGCTTCACGTAGACTTCTTCCTTGAGATAGCCATTTAGAAATGCGCTTTTGACGTCATCTGATAGAGCTTGAACTTCTTGTGAGCTGCAAAAGCCATTAAGATTCGAATAGCTTCTAAACGAGCTACTGGAGCATATGTCTCGTCGTAATCGATTCCTTCCTGCTGGTTATATCCCTGAGCAACCAAACGAGCTTTATTTCGAATAATGTTGCCATCTTCATCCTTCTTATTCTTGAAAACCCAACGAGTACCAATGATCTTGGCATCCTGAGGAGGTGGGACGAGTTCCCAAACATCACAACGCTCGAACTGGTTCAATTCCTCCTGCATTGCAACAGACCAGTGTTCGTCTGCAACTGCTTCTTGAGCATTCTTTGGTTCAAATTCAGCAACAAAAGCACAGAATGCACATAGATTATGAAGTCTGCTTCGAGTAGAAATCCCTTGATCTAAATCAGTGAGAAGATTATCTGTTGGATGATTCTTCACAGTCCTAGAAGACTTAGGAAGTTGAATATTACTCATCTCTTCCTCATTAGAATTGTCTGCCTAGAAATGAATAGGAGTTGTCTCATTCAAAAGAGACTGCCTCATTTCCGCTTGGGAAGATTTATCCAGAGGAGTAACAGAATTCACATTTAAAACACTATCGGGAGTCTTTGGAGAACCAGAAGATTCATCTGAAGCTTGAGTAGATCCTGAAGAATTATCAGAAGACTGAGATGGACCTGGAGAGTCTTGACTGTTTGATTTGTCAGAATGAGACTGACTCTTTTCAGAATGAGACTGTCTCATTTGGGAATGAGACGATAGATCCGCAGTGTCTTCATCAATTTGAGATATATTCCTTGAGGATTCATTGAATGAAATATTGATGGATTCTTCTACTTTGTTCTTGACAGAATTATAAACACGATAAGCTTTGCTTGTTGTAGAATATCCCAAGAAAATTCCTTCCGTGGATTTTGCATCGAACTTGCCTCGATTATTTTGAGTATCTAAAATAAAACACTTGGAACCAAATACTCGAAAATAACTAATGTCAGGAGTTCTTTTCTTAAGCAATTCATACGGGGTTTTAAGCAAAATAGGACGAATAAGTACTCTATTTAAAACATAACAGGAAGTGTGTACCGCTTCAGCCCAAAATTTTCTTGGAAGCTTACTCTCATGCAGTAGAGTTCTGGCAGTTTCCTGTAGAGTCCTGTTCTTGCGTTCTACTACTCCGTTCTACTGAGGAGTTCGAGGAGCTGAGAATTCATGAGTGATTCCTCTTGATTTACAGAAGGTTATGAAATCCTTCTCGAATTCACCTCCATGATCACTACGAATAGTCTTGAGCTTAAATGAATACTTAGTCTCAAGGTTAGTAATAAGATCCTTAAACTCAACAAAAGCTTCATCCTTAGTTCCTAAAAATAATACCCAAGTGAAACGAGAATAATCATCAACTATAACAAAAGCATAATTCTTACCTCCTAAGCTTACATACCTTTCTGGACCAAAAAGATCTAGATGAAGGAGCTGCAAAGGAACAGAAGTTGATACTTTATTCTTAGCAGTAAAGGAAGTTTTCACCTGTTTTCCAAGTTGGCAAGCTGAACAAGGTTCTATTTTCTTGTACTTCAGCTTTGGTAGACCTCGAACCAGATCATGAGAAGATATCTTCCGAAGAAGATCCATGTGAACATGACCAAGACGCCTATGCCACAGATCTTGTTGATCTTGAACGGTAGCTAGACAAATTTCTTCTTGCTGCTCATCAAAATCTAACACAAAAATATTTCCTTTCCTTTTGGCAACTAAAGCAAACTCGTTAGTATGAGTACCAATATAGCATACATCTTTATCGAACTTAACCTTATGACCAGTATCAGTAAGTTGACTTACACTAATGAGATTATATTTCAAACCATCAACTAAACGAACATTAGAAATGGCAAACCTGTCATTACCAATGGTGCCTTTTCCAATAATTCTGACGGTGTTTGAATCTCCAAGAGTAACTAAGCCACCTTCCTTGGCAACTAGAGATAGAAACTTGGATTTATCACCTGTCATGTGACGAGAACAACCACTGTCGATGATCCATTTATTTCACGGAACATGGACCTTCAAACAAACCTGCAAGAATTGGTTTATCTCTTAGGTACCCACTTAACCTTGGGTCCTGGTTGGTTAGTATCACAAATCTTATATAAATGTCTATCTGATTTCTTAATCCACATCTGAACAATATTAACAGAAGTATTAGCAGATTTATATCTAGTGGAAGATTTATAAGATGAGTTAGAAGAGTGGCCCTTGATACCACATAATCTAGATTCAGATGTAGGATGGCCAGCTTTGCCACAATCTCGACATTTCTCATAAGGCATCTTATATTTCATAGGAGCTCGCTTATAACCGCCTTGAAATGCACGTTTCTTGATTGACTCACATCCTAAACCTCCTTTATCAAGAGAAGATTTTTGTTCACCAAGAAGAGCATTCAAAGTTCCTTCTCCATGAAAACATTTAGCTAAATCTTTTTCAAGCTGTTCGACTTTCTGCTTTAATTCAGGAACAAGGGGATCAGGAGCACTGTCTTCTTTAACGGTTTCTGAATCAACAGATATTGACTCTTTCTTCAAGGCTTCAAGGCATACATCCTTCATCTCAATCTCATTTTTGAGATATTGATTTTCTTCAGTAAGTTTTGAAACCCTTTCAAGCAATGATTTGTTCTCAGCAACTAGGGCTTCTTCCTTCATGGGATCATCCATTTCACTAAGAACTTCACTTAAAGCTTGCTTTAAATAAGCATTCTTTTCTTTCAACTTCTTAACCTGGACCTGCAAATTTAAAATAGACGAAGATATATTTGAATTATACTTAATATTCTGTACCTCATCATTATCACTGGAGTTGTCCTCTAGTCCAGCAAAGCAAAGTTGAGCAACTTCATCGTCTGAATCGATCTCCACATCAGATTCATCATCACTCCAGGTAATTAATGCCTTCTTTTTGTTTTTCAGCTTGTAACAGTCCTTTTTGAAGTGCCCTTTCTTTCCACACTCAAAACAAGTATCCTTGCTTTGATTCACTTTAACTTCCTTGCTCGGATTAGATTTGAAGTCCTTCTTCGGAAACTGTGACTTCATAGGTCGTTTGGAAACATTCCGTTTGGCAAGAAATTTATGAAACTTCTTTGTTAGAAGAGCAATATCTTCATCAGAATCGTCAGGAGACTCGTCTGCATCTGTATTAAGTGCAAGAGTTTTCTTACGAGGAGCTTCATCTTCTTCATCATATCTACGTAGCTGATTTTCGAATTCCTCCAATTCACTGAACAGTGTTAGAGTATCCATAGTCGAAAGCAGTGTTGAATCCTGCAGAATGGTAACCTTTGGAGCAAACTTCTTTGGCATTGCTCTGAGGATTTTCCTATTTATCTTAGATTGAGGAATGATCCGTTCCAGAAGTGAGATGGAGTTCATCAATGTCAGAAACCTCCCTTGAGCATCTCGCACGCTTTCATCTCTTTCCAACCTGAAACCTTCATAGTCACTCATTAGCATACTTAATTTTACTTCACGTACCTTAGACGTGCCTTCGTGGCTGACTTTGATCGTATCCCAAATCTGCTTGGCAGTAGTACATGCTGAAACTTTTCTTAATTCTGTAGCTACCATGCCATTGAGAAGTGAGTTCATAGCTTTAGCATTGGAATTCATTGCGTTCACTTCTTCGGGAGAGAGATCCTTGAGAGATTTTGGCTTTCCTTCTTTCATAGGAATTGTGAAACCATTTTCTACAGCATCCCATTCAAATGCATCACGCTGGAGAAAGATTTTCATTCGAAACATCCAGTCATTGTAGTTTTCAGCACCATGAAGCAGTGGTGGATAATTGTTTGAATACCTATCTGGTTGAGCCATGGATCGCTAGCAAACTAAACACTAAAAAGAGAATTAAATGCACCTGCTCTGATACCAAATGAAATTCGATGGCTCGATAGATAAAATAATATTCTAACTGTCAAGGCAAATGGGACAGTCTCTTATGCAAATGGGACAGTCCCTTTACAAATGAGACAGGGTATGAGACAGTCTCAATTACACTGCAGAAAATAAATAACAGAAATAAAATGCAGAATGCTAAAAATTGAAAAGTAAAAACACCAGAAGTTTTCACTTGGTTCGGCCCCTACACCTAGTCTATGGCCTACATCCAAGTCCCCATGCCAACTAGTATAGAGAATGTATTATATCAACTTTAATAAAAGAACTTACAATCTTTTCCTTGATTACAAATATAGCACCTGAAAGAAACCCTTTCCCAAGCTACCTTGCTCCCTAGCCCACTGCTATTCCTTACCCTTCTAGCTACCTTGCTATACTTTGAAATCAAGCTTGCCACAACCCGGCACAAAGTTGATATGAATACACTATTCAGTTACAAGAATAAACAAATTGATTACAACTCAAACTAGATTTCTTGTTTTTCTGGATATGGATATCTCGGGTATGAAACAAGAAAATGATTTCAAATGATGAAAGATTCTCGTGTAAGTGTTAGCTACAAATCTGAAATGAAGAGTTGTATTTATAAGCAAAGTTCTAACAGATTTATTTTCAAACACAAGATAAGGTTGGAAGATAAGTTTGTTTGAAAATATTTGAATGAAGCTTTTTAAACTAATCTGTTAGTACGTTTGAAAAAGATAAATCAAGTAAAGAGATAAGGCTTGAGATATTTAAACTTGATTTATAAGATAAGGTGGTGAGTTTGTTTGAGATAAGGTTTATCCAGATAAACAAGATTTACACAAAACCCTAACAAACCTAATTTTGAGAAATAGCCACTGCTGGAAAATCTGAACAAACTGCAATCTGATAAACATTGCTGAGATCTCGGATGATTCCAATCTGAAGTCTTCATTCTGTTGCTAAGAACTCTTATCATCATAAACACTTGAATTAACACTATACGCAATTACTAATTGGTTCAGAGCTCACTGGGAATTCTTATTTTAAAACAAAAGCAGTGCAAAAATATTTAAAACATTTTAAAATAAACAAAGTGTGAAGAGTTAACTTACCTTAATAGCAATATCTCCTAAAATTATGTTGCCAAAATGAACCAAGATATACACACATACTTAATATAATAATCACAATGTTAACATGTACATGCCACTAAGCTAACCACACTTTTAACTTTATAAAGATTAACCCATAATAACAATTAAATGTCACTACAAGTAACAAAATAAATTCATATTGACATATAAATACGACCATTCTCATATAATAGTTCAAAATAGTGTACCCACAAATAAAAAAAACTCAACACTTAAATACATTATATATAATAATAATAAATCAAGTATATGTAAACTATTTAAACTCAGAATAAAATAGATGTAAATATTGGTGTATAAAATTTTCATAACCTTACGTGTGAAAATATCATTATACAAAATAAGTATAATCAATTTAATAAATGAGCATATATTTAATTGGTGCACTAATCTAAATGCATATCTAAATCAAACATATATTTAACATATAACATATGAATTATTATGCATGCACAAAACACGTAATTATAAACATAAATTCACGCATTAAATATTTACAAAAAATATGGTGATTATTAACTAAAAAATTTAATAATCAACATCAAACTAAATGAGTAAATTAAGTAAACTATAGTGTTATACACATAACCATGGAACTAAATAATAAAATAAACTAATAATAAGTGAATTAGAATAGTCATACATAAGTTCACAAAAATGTAATTTAATTATATATATATAGAAGTATACAATAAACATGTAAAATGCATAAGTAAAAATATAGGAAATAGAATGTACCTGAAATATGTTATACAGAGATAAAATGATATGCTAATAGCCTATTTATACACAAGTTGGTTCAACTAATACTCTGATTCAATGGGTTAGTGGGTACGTGATCACAAATTTAAACAAACATTATCTATTTGTTAACATGTAGTGTTTGACTGAGTTTTTCAAATACACATAACACGTACTAATAAATATACACAACATAACTACACCTATTATTAAATTCTATTGATAAAATAAATATATATTAAATTAAAATTATGCCCATATAAATTAAAACAATTTTTTTAACCTTACTTAAATATTTTAGATAACTAGAAATACTTATTTTTGATATAAAAATAGGCGTCTTTAGATTTATTAACAAATCTATATAATAAAATATTATTTTTCTTATATAACCAAATAATTAAAAATGCGAAAAATGTATATATATATATATGTAATTACAAAAATCATGGTTATTACAAAATTGATCATGATAATGATGAAGATATCCTACAAATTGATGATCTTTTAGTTAAAAAGTTTAGAAATATGGGCTCTATAGACTTCAAAAAAAATGTTTTTGAAAAAAAGGCTCTACTTTCTCCAACTTTAAGAGGAATTAAAGAAAGAATGATGGCAAGGGGTCAAGTGATATAATTGTGATGAAGTCGGACATTTTGCTGTTCATTCAGAAAGCCAAACACTAAGAAGAAACAAGCCTTCATCAGCAAAAAGAAGAATTGAAGCAAGTTTGGACCAGAAGAACAATTCGGATGATACATTACAAGAGTACAAACTATGCTCACAAAAAATTGGATAATGTTCTATTATAAAGGGGTTTTCTTAATTTTAGGTCAAAGTTACAAAATAAACTAATGGAGATTAAATAATTTAAATATGTATATTTTATTTTGTTGAATGATATTATCTTGTTAAACTAACACTGTTGAACAATCAACTTTTGGAAATTTATATGAATTATTCATAGTAAAGTCAATATTTATTTAAATTGAAATGATATCAATAGTTTAAATTTGTTTTTATGATTTTCTTGCTAATAAAATATGTTAAACACATTATTGAGACGTCATTTTAAGGATAAAATAAAGAACATGAACTCACAAATTGTTATGATAAAAACAAACACATTGTTCTCAAATCTACTTACTCAAATTTACAAGGAAAATACAATATTGTAAAAAATAAAACTTAAATAATCATCATAAACATATTTATGTTTGCAAACTAAATTGAACAAATTAAATATTTAATCTTGAATTATAAAGTAACTTAAATAAAATATGTAAATGTCAAGATTAATGAATACTAATATGTCTTTTCTAAAAAAATACACAACATTAATAAATGAATAAGAAAATATTTCATATACTGAATATTTCATACACCTAGTATTTTACAAAAAATATAAATTTAAACAATTCGATAAAAATAATGAACAATTATCCAATATCCAATTTAAAGTCCAATTATATAACAACTAAATCGACTAATTATTATTGAATCAATATATGTAAATAAGGTACTTAATATTAATAAATGATATATAAAAATACATTATATTTAGTGTTAAATATAAACGGTAAAAAATTTGAAAAACTCGTTTGATTCGATCTTAAGAAAGTCATATTTAAAAAGGCCCGAAGCTGCCTCAAGATCTATTTTATTATAAAACTTTGCTTCTCTCCTAAAGAGAAAAAACTTGGATTTACACAAATTTGGAATTTTAAAAATATCGAAATAATTTTTTTGATAGTTTTATTTGTCATCCAATTTTTTACACTAAAATATTTTGGGATAAAATTCTAAATGGGAAAAAATTCTGCATATGAAAATTTAACAAATGTACATTATTTTTTGAAGAAATGAAACGTAATAAAATTAATTTTTTTACATATATCTAATTCGGACGTGCTCTAATTTGAGCCATTCTTGGCCCTCAAAATTTTGTATAAAATCCAAATTCAATAGTTTTTTAGAAAAATTGATTCGATCCAAATTCTAAATATGTAAATTAATAAAGCCACCCTTAACACTATTTAATTTAATTTTATTTAAATTATTTAATATTTATCTTTTAAGTTTAAATGAACATTTATCTTTTTTAGTTGAAATAAAGTAGTTAATTAAATTATAATTATTATGTTCCCACTATGGCTTATTGGCTTTCTATTCTACCAAAAATTTATTTTTGTTTGCTAATAGAACCTATAATATTTCTCACTTTGTAAGTCAAGAGTTATTATTGCTATTTAATATTCAAGACTTGTTCCACTAAAACCAAGTCCTAACAACACTTTAAATACTCACTTAAATTTGATAAAATTTACATAAAAATAAGTCAATAAAGAAACATGCAAATCAATACAAGAAGCAGTGTTTAAGATATAGTAAGTCTACTATAGACCACCCTACATGAAGCATGTTTTTTACATAGTATTTAGCATAAAATGATTTAGAAATAGTAATAGTTGCTGGAATCACTAATGGGGAATTCAGAGGATGGAATCAATGGCATGTTGTTCTCCAAGTATGCAAGAGCAGCAGCAACCCCACTTCCAAGTTGTACCAAGGAACCAACATCCTTAAGAATCATCTCCATACCAGTAAGACAACCTATCACTTGCAACTACAAAAAACACCCGTAAGTTTATAGTATAATATTTATAAATATTTCATTGTTTTTCGAAATGGTTACTAAGAGGTAAATAGAGAGAAAATATTTATAACTTGTCTCGTTTATGAGTGATTGTGTGGTCTTAGTAAAAGGAAGTAGGATACAAGGTTATGGCTCATATTATGAATTTTGACATAGTTTTTTTAAAGCTCCTCAAAGAGAATTGAGAAACTAACATATTTTACTATTAATCTTGTCTCTGGTCAATATGTAGATGCAACAAAATCTATAACATTGAATATAAGAAATGACAATATACCTCATTTAGATTTCTCACATGATCTATCCTCGAATCCTTTCATGCTACTTTATTAAGTCCAAGCCATAAGATCCAGTTGTATCATTCTATGCCCTTCTAATAACTTCTCAACTATCAATGTACGCACGTACCATAACCACAGTAACAATATGACTAATATGACTAAACCGTTCATCTTTCTCAGTGCAGTTTTTCAGCCCCGAGGCTTCCACAACAAACCTGTGATATGAACATATAGTCACACAATATCCAAAAATGTAAAACAGAGATAAGCACAGAATAATCCGATTCTTAAAATTCTGTAAGCAATTAGATGATGAAATAAAAATTGACTACAATTAAAATCATTGCACTTGTAATTCTTAAATCATCTATAAACTGAACTCGTTTGTAATATTTACATTGTATCTACAAATTATGGTTTCAACATGTTTCTACTTTCTATGCATCTCACAAAGAATACATAATCAAACAAAAAATATTTTCAGTGTTTTGCTTAAGCTGCATATAAGAATAAAGCATTTAACTTGTTGTTGCAAGGGGAGTGTGCCTTGCTATTATGTTATCAAGTCTTTCCTCGAATATTAGATCAAGTGATGTGAGACCAGATAAAAGTTGAATGGAGCTAGTACAAAATCTCGTGTTCAATTTGTTTCACCTATTTGGCTCTCATTACATAAGCAACTCATGACTTCTTGTTTATATATAAAAATATTATATAAGACTCTGTGTTAGGAGGGTTAGGACGGTAAGATATATTTCATCATATAAAGTGAATTCAATAATTATTGTAGTTTGCTAGAATCAAGAATATATGGTCACATTTTGTGTAATACAACTTATGTATTATAGCCACTATCAGATATTGTGGCTTATCAATTTTTGCACATAAAATTATATAATAACACTATGTTAAATCGTAGAAATATATAAAAACACTTTCCAAGATAATCAAAAATTAATAACTTTCCGTTCTTTGAGAACAACTTTGTCATCAATATCACCAACACCAAGAAAATGCTTGATGTACCAATGGATCATCATTCTTTGGAGCAGACCTTGACGCTTAATGATATATAATGATATCGCTACATGGTAAGGTTTTCTCCAAAAACTTTATCAAAATATCCACAATTTATTTAAGTTCCTCTTTAACACAATGGTAATGTGCGATATGATAGCTGAGTAATGGTATTTGATTTCTTAAACCTTAAATCTAATAAACATGGTTAACAATATGGAAATTAAAATTAATTTAAATTTAAAATAAATAAGAAAATAGTAGAGATGATAGAAATATTACAATTTTTCTCGTATTCTAGTGGATTATAGAGTGTTATATACATGTATATCTCAGTACATGGAGGCTCTAATTTTTTATAATGTAGTACTTTGCAATGGAGAAATTTGATCAAAATTAAAGAGTGGTTATCAATTAGAGAGACACATTATGTTCAATTTAGTTTTACTTACACATATTTCTCAACAAATCAATTCTATGTTAAAATCCTTTTTAACCATATAATTAACAAATTGAGTTCTAGTCGCGGATAGTTGAATCTCGTACATGGTAAAAATGAGAAAATAAAGTGTACCAAAGTTTTTTAAGTTGTAAAAGAGAACTTTAATCGTTATATCAATAAATATCCATTCCAACCTATCTTATGCCTTAAAATATCAATTCTTAACCCAGCCACACCCTTTTTTTCCCTTGTGACTTCAAAGAAATCATTGTATTATGAGATAATAGCCTCCCTTCATTAAAAGCACTCTGTTTGTTAGACACTGTCTAGATTAAACATAGTTTGAACTTATTCACCACCACCTTCGACAGTATGCGCATCACAACATTATAAAAATAGATAGGTCGAAGATCTTCCATATGTTTCAGTTGTTTAACCTTTGGAATAAGACATACAAGCCTATGATTTAGTTCCCTAGGCCCATGTCGTGTATCAAAGAAAATCTGACAAAATAGAACAACATATCTTTTAAAAATATTTCAATACGTTTGAAAAATGCTGGGTTCGACCCATGTGGATCTAGTAAGTTGTATTGATGCATGAACAAGACTACATTCTTAACTTCCTCCTCCCTAATAGGTACTATGACCTAGTGATAGTGAAATAATAATTAAAAAAAGTTTGCAAAAAGGGTAAAATTTGACACGACCTTAATCGAATAACCATATATCAAAGAAAACGGTAAAATTTGACAAAAATTTAAACAACTTACCCTAGCAGAAACAAAACCATGTAAAGCCATAGGAAAAAACATATGTGTGTGTACTATCCAACTAAATCATAGTGGAAGACATATAGATGTGGAGGCCATAACAAGGAATATCAGATATACATGTCCCATAATTACAATATACCTGTTTGTCTTGTCGTGGTTTTGGTACTTTTATTTATAACTATGAGCCAAAGCCAAAGCGACCAAATCAAGATGTTCCTCCAGACTCTGATATTTTACCTTGAGCAGAAGATGCTTTTTTGATGAGTCGATTTGATCCATGTTTGTGGAGAAACGACCCTACAAAGAGAAAGTCAGGTACCGGGATTTGTAAATAACAATCTGAGAATCTCATATTGAAATTTAATTTAATTCCTTATCACCAAATGATAAGGAGTTGTCAAAAAAGAGCACAAAATGTTTTACCTATCCAAGGGAATCCATGTTATAAAAGATGGCAACCTTTCCACTTTTGCTAACTTGATACATTTCCCTGTAGTAGGTAGCAAGGTCATAGTTGCAGATCAATGTCCTCCACCAATACTATAGATGTCATTTTCTTCGTTATTTGTATTAGTAACATATCGCCTCTTCGTCCTTGAACTATTCTTGTTATCGACACTTGTGGTATCTCTTCTTTCAAGACATTCGTTCTCACTTCCCGTAGCTCGGGTCATCTTCTCACAATTTTCTTTTATCTTTTTCTAAAATGAAACTAGTAAAAAAAATTATAAGATGTCAATTATAATAACACTTGCTTAATTGATTATTAATAAACAATTATATAAATACCTTTATATGACCTAGGCGATTTGACACAAGCTTTTTATTTAACGAGTCAATATATAATAAAACATCTAAAAGTATTGAATTTCTTCTTTGTAGTACTTCATTCTATAAAGATTAACAAACTATTAGAACATGGAGCAAACAAAAAGTCCAAAATACAAATTCTACTTTTACAATGACAAGTGATACCTTACAATTTCATACCACTGTCATTCCAAACAAATCCCATTACAACTCAGAACTGATAATAAGACACGATTGACAGATAAATATAACTTAATAAAAAAACCCTAATTAACACATAGTGTAACATCCATAAAAGATCCCAAACACAAAATAACATAGAAACACGAAAGCAAGGAGGTAAATTAAACAATAATTAACAATAATCGACCAAATTTAATCTTCTCCTAAATTAAATTTAGTGAATTGAAAGAACTTTAGGAAAGATGATTTGGGGAAAAAATACATTTCGTTCAAAGTTTAATCTTTTCCGAGATTTAATCTTCTTGGAGCTTTAGTCTTTACAAAGATTTAATATTCAGTATTTGAGAGAAATATTTCAGCAAAGATTTAATCTTTCGTCGCAGTGGAGATTGTTTGATAGTCTGTGTTTTTTTTATTTATTTAATAGACAGCCGGGAAAACAATTTCAGCAAGCCCGCTCACAAGTTTTGAACAAGACCGCCTAACTTTTGGGCCCAAATCTCTGATCTACTATAACGATTATATAATGTATTGCAATAATATGTATTTGTAACGACCTCAAAATTTTGGTGATTCAATTGTAATATTTTTAAAATCCCTTGCAATAGACATGAAATCACCTTTCACCAGCAACGTTTTTTGGATGGTTTTAAAAATCTGGTTGCGAATGCAATTCTATGGTATAGTGAACTAAACCTTGTATAACCATTATTCATCTAATTCCTGATTCTCCTACAGGCTGGAAGTTATTCCTCATACATACCCTGATATACTCTGGTGATATTTATGAATTACTTTATGCCCCGAAATAAATGTTTTATTAATGTTAATTATGATTCTATTTTATTGAATTATAATATTTATCATGTTGAATTGTTATAGAATTGGATAGGTTTCTAAATATGGAACAGATTCGTGGTCAGACCAGATTGGTGGTCATATTAGGTCAATGTGTGCCTTGAATCCAGTATAGAGAACAGAGCTGTGTGCCTTAATCGGGTTAGTGTGTCACTGATCAGCAGCCTAACCTTGGTTTAAAACTTAAAATGAATATTCAATTCTAATAGTTGCTTAACAAGGAACTAGATTCCTATGAATCATTTCAATTGATCATTGTTAACACCGGGTTATTATTATTATAACTTGCTGAGCTAGTTAGCTAACCCATGTGAATCTATTTAAGTCATTCTATAGTTAAAATGGAAATTATTGGTAACGACGATCCCCAGTCCAGTATGCGATCTAGGATTCCCGGTTGAGTTGGATCGAGCTAGTTTGAGTTATGCAAGTTTGTAAGAATGATTTTATTTTCAGTTGTAAGTTAAACTAGTTAGGATTTGGTATGACGTAATAAAAGTCAAGGTTGTGGTTGGTTTCTCATACTTTAACCTATAGTGATCCGTGGTTGCGTAAATAAGGGTAATTGCATATAATATTTCATATACAGGTTTATATAATATGTGTGTTGTGAACCCCAAACTTCTGATCCGGGTTTGGAAGGCGTCACAACCACCATCTCTGAAGCTAAATCAACTACTAATATTACCTAATATACAACCAGTACTACCACTAAAGTTACCAACAATGCTACTATAATTTGCCACTACTAAGACTAACCAATATAACATCAATGCTACCACCTATAATACCATAATTAAACTGGCCATAAATGGAACGGCTTAAGCTAGCACGAACTTCAACACTAACACCAATAATACCACCACTAAGCTACCAATACGACCACTAAGCTACCACCAATGCCACCACCAATGCCACTACTAAGACTAACTAATATAACATCAAAGCTACCACCTGTAATACCATAATTAAACTGGCCATAAATGGAACTGCTTAAGCTTGCACAAACTTGAACACCAACACCAATAATACCACCACCAATTCTCCTGCAAAGATTACCGCTTTCAATGCCACCAATTGCCCTAATAAGAGCACCAGGACCAATGACACCATCAATTCCAGCAAATCCACTACTAATATTATCATTTCTGGTACCACCAATGTAACCACTAAAGATGCTAGCCTTGCTGTCACCAATCCCACTTTTAAAACTACCCAATATACCACCAATGCTACCACCACTTATGCCATTATTAAAGTTACCACCAATGATACTCCTTAAGTTAGCACGAACTTCACCACCAACAATCCCACCACCAATTCCACTCCGAAGATTACGACTACTAGTGCCACCAATTGGACTAGTAAAATTACCATCACCAGTGACACCGCCAAAAATATTACTACTGGATTAAAGAAAAACCATAACTCTATAGTTTTCAATTAGTTACGGATCTATAGAAGTTACTAAGCACCGGGTTCTAGTGAGGCTGAAAATGGTGACCCTACCTATTCATGTATTGAAAATATAAGTTCTTTCAACACTAAAAAATTTCCCAAACAAAGCCTACATATCTATCAAGTAAGAAATCTCATTTTCAACCATGTGTGTTGTGAAATGAAGTTAATAAGTGATGGGGCTTCGTGAGATGGTAAACTCCGAATATAAGTAAACTTCGTGTTTTATTAGGTCAACAGAGAGTAATTTAGAGTTTTTTGTCATATATACATTAGAAAAAAAAACACACCCCACATAGATCCACTTGCACTATCTGCATTTATATTAATAATATATATTGGCATGGTAAAAGTTAAAGAATAACAAAGAAACCTTACACGGTATATTGATGAAGAGAAACGGATGGCACGGTAAATCTACATACATATATACATGGAAAATGGGATACTTATTTTCGTGTTTGATTTCTACCAAAAGTTTATGCAAATAACACATATGAAAAGAAAATGAAGAAACAGGGAAATATAAATTATTACCTTAACTTTGTTAAACAACATCAATTCATGATAACCTGTAAACCTTATCCACTTAGTCCTCCACCAATTCATTTGATTAGTCCTCCACCAATTCATTTGGAGATGTGTTTAACCTTAGAGCACCAAAACACTCTTTCATAGAAAATACAAATAACTCCAAAACAGTATTATGGCAAATTTGATGGCCATGTACAAATTCATTTTGTTTGTAAGGGCGGCCGCCTTGTGCTGATATTAGGGTTTTACCTACCTTTTTAATATTCTATATTTTGCAGGCCCAATTGTATATCATGGGTTTCAATGGGCCCAATTTTGTTTAAATTATTTTTATCTTAGTATTAATTTCTTATTACAAATTAAAAATTTTCTTTTTATAAAAATATAATTTAACAAAGTCTGCTCCATGTATTATACAAACTAATTGGGTGTTGATTTACAACCATAAGTAAACATGCATTACTCTAATTTATTTTGTATTGTAAATAAAATGAGATTCTATAAATTAAGTGGTAAGAATTTTATAAAAAACTTAACTAAAAATGATATTTTCTCGGAAATTTAAAATTTTATTTAGTGAAATTATATATAAATTCCCTACTGACCTCAACTAACAATAATATATGTACTACTACAACCCTAACTAAGAATAATAGAAGTACTACTATCATACATTCAAGTCTTAAAAACCTCTCAAAATAATTCAGATATTATTGGTCATGTAAAAATTAATAATACCATAACAACATTTAATCAAATTAAATTTCTAGAGGTATAAGATATATTCCAAATTTTTGACAAACAAGTTATACGTATGGGAAAAATGATACAATTTTAAAAATATTTACTAATTACTATCTTTATTTAAACATAGGAATTAAAATGAATGATAATATGATTGTTGATTTTTATTCTATTCTTAGTCAATTTGATTTGAACAAGTAAAATGACAATATATTGTGGGTAACACTATATATACCATATTCATTCACCGGTTGATTGGGAAAAATCTAAATTGGGAAGAAATTGAATGAGAAATGCAGCTGATAGTGTCTAAGTACATAAGTTGTTTGACTTACCCATATGTACTTTGACATAATTATAATGAATATTTTTAATATTTTCAATTCTAATGAAAATTTATTATTTAAAACAATGCTTATATTTATAAACTTGTTTTGTAACTCAAAATTTTTAATAGACAAGTTTTCCAACAAATTTTGGGTCTTTTTACAAGGTGGGTATGAAATGCAAAGAGAACATTATTTTGTCAAATATGTACCAAAATATAATTCCATTATTTTTTTAAGATGAATAAAGAGGATACGTACAAAAATTACTTCTAGAATTTCCTTCTTTGAATAAAATTATTAATATTAAACTTTAATTCAAAAAAAAATATTATTTTAAAAAGATATATAAAATTATTAATTTTACATGAACAAAGTTCAAAAAACATGTATTATGGGATGAAGTATATTCTACTAAGTTTGGCCTAAGATTTTATGTAATTCATCATTTATATTGACTTTGGTATGAAATGACTATTATGGCCCAATAAGCATTTTTTCTATATAACAAATAGTAGAAAATGACTACTTAAATTTCATACCAACTTTGTAATTTTTTAGTTATGATTTGAATCTACCGATATATTAGTGTTAGAAAATATTTTTCTTAAAAAAAATATTTTAATAATCATGCAAAGTAATGATTTAAGCAGAAAATTATAAGTTTCCAACTTCAGTTGAGAAAATTTTATAATGAAAATATGTTTTCGACAAATAATTAATGCTTACAAAAATATATTAAAATTATTTAAATGTCATTTACATTACTTATATTTTGTACTCACCATTTTTTATAGTTCTTTGAGTAATTTTAATCCAAATTAGTTATTTGAATAAACATTTCTTGCAAATATTTTAAGAAAATATAAAAAAATAATAAGATCACCAAATTCCAAGAAAAAATATTAAAAAAGGAGATCAAAATTTAAATTCAAAGTTTATCAAATCCCAGAACATACCTCAATTTGTGCCCAAAGGCGGAACCTACCCATGTGGTAGGAATTGAGTTCTGATTTCCTGAAAATTAAAAAATGGTTTATAAAACTTCAAAAAAAATGGTGTCAAAAGTTGATGATATTAGTAAATAACTATCACATTTTTTCCATTAGTATTTCATATGAGAGTTTAACAAAAATGACCTCATCACTATTTATTGATGAATACTTCTCATCAATATTGTTCATATTAGTATTTTTTTGATATTATAGCATATGTATTAGGATTCCTTATTGATTTTATCTTTATATTGATTGGGTAAGTGTGCAGTATAGAAGCAGAAATTAGGTTAACACTAGTAGGTTAACACTTGTGCATTTATTTTATCATAGGCATAACCTACAAGCTCTCAAGATATTTGCTCATGTACAGCTAGGGAATTTTGTAATAAGTTTTTATTCAATAATGTAAAAACTATTCTTCATTATTGAGTACATAATTGGATTTGATTGTTGTAATTATATTGACCCCCTCTATAGGTAATTAAAGGCCTAAAAATTGATATCAAAGCTTGGTGTTTATATAAAATCACTTTAAGATCGAGAAAATAATTATTAATGGCAGATAATGAAACTCAACAAAATGTGTGGTCACCATTAGCCATAAACCAAATCAACAAGAATATGAGCAGATATGAAACCCTCAAATTTCCAATCTTGAAAATTAATGAATATCATTTATATCAATATCATTTATGTAAAGTCCAGATGACTATTGACACACTTAGGCGGTTAAGTGTAAGGCACAACGACTATCAAGAAGATTCCAAGGAGAATACTCAATCACCAGTATGAGCACTTTGACTCAAAAGTTGATGAGTCTTTTTTTGAAATCTATGATAGATTTCAGAAATTGTTGAATGATTTGTGACTTGTTGACATAGAGTATGATTCAGCAGATTCAAACTTGAAGGTTTTTCTTGCACTTCCTCAAAAGTGTGACTTGAAATTTATATCAATAAGGGATAACTATGATCTTGAAGACACATCTCTAGTTCAGATATATGGAATTCTCAAAACTAATGAACCGGAGATGGAGTAAAAATGTAAGACCAAATGGGACAAGACATGTTTCTCTCAGGGTAGAGGAAAAAAACAAGAGAGAAATTTGCAAGAAAGAGCCATTTCAAAATGAAAGGCCATCATTGTATAGTCTGACACTGAGTCTCAAATACTCATGATGACTTACAAAATTATTGAGGAACTGAAATTGATCATGAAAATGATGAAGATATCCTACAAATTGATGCACTTTTAGTTAAAAAGTTTAGAAATATGGTCTTTATAGACTTTAAAAAAAATGTTTTTGAAAAAAAGGTCGGAGTTCCTCCAACTTTACCGTGATAAGAGGAATTAAAGGAAGAATGATGGCAAGGAGTCAAGGTATGGGAAAATTACGATCAAGTGCTATAATTGTGATGAAATCGGACGTTTTGTTGCTCATGCAGAAAGCCAAACTAAACAATTATCGATGATCCAATTTAAAGTCCAATTATATAACAACTATATTGACTTATTATTATTGAATCAATATTTGTAAATAAGGTACTTGAGTTATTATTTCTATTTAAGCAAGCAAAATAACTTCTAATTGGATTTATCTTCTTGTACCTAGATAATCCATCAAGAAACTAACAATTTATGTTTTCAATAGAATTGGTCAGACCAAAATTCAAGACTTGTTCCACTAAAACCAAGTCCTAACAACACTTTAAATACTCATTTAAATTTGATAAAATTTACATATAAATAAATCAACAAAGAAACCTGCAAATCAATGCAAGAAGCAGTGTTTAAGATATAGTAACTCTAATATAGACCACCCCAAATGAAGCATATTTTTTATATAGTATTTAGCATAAAATGATTTAGAAATAGTTGTTGCAATCACTAATGGGTAATTCAGGATGGAATCATTAGCATGATGTTCTCCAAGTATGCAGAAGCAGCATCAACCCCACTTCAGCATCAACCCCACTTCCAAGTTGTACCAAGTAACCAATATCCTTAAGAATCATCTCCATACCAGTAAGACAACCTATCACTTGCAACTACAGTAAACACGTGTAAGTTTATAGTAGAATATTTATAAATATTTCATTGTTCTTCGAAATGACTAGTAAGAGGTAAATAGAGAAAATATTTATAACTTGTCTGGTTTATAAGTGATTGTGTGGTCTTAGCTAATGGAAGTAGGATACAAGGTTATGGCTCATATTATGAATTTGACATAGTTTTGTTAAAGCTTCTCAAAGAGAATTGAGGAACTAACATATTTTACTATTAATCTTGTCTTTGGTCAATATGTAGATGCAACAAAATCTATAACATTGAATATAAGAAATTACAATATACCTCATTTAGATTTCTAACATGATCTATCCACGAATTCTTTCATGCTACTTTATTAAGTCCAAGCCATAAGATCCAGTTGTATCATTCTATGCCCTTATAATAACTTCTGAACTATCAATGTACGCAGGTACCATAACCGTATTAACAATATGACTAATATGACTAAAGCATTCATCTTTCTCCGTGCAGTTTTTCAGCCCCCAGGCCTCCACAACAAACATGTGATATGAACATATAGTCACACAATATCAAAATTTGTAAAACAGAGATGAGCACAGAATAATCCGATTCTTAAAATTCTATAAGCAATTAGATGATGAAATAAAAATCGACTACAATTAAAATCATTAAACTTGTAATTTCTTAAATCATCTATAAACTGAACTGGTGTGTAATATTTACCTTGTATCTACAAATAAAGGTTTCAACATGTTTCTACTTTCTATGCATCACACAAAGAATACATAATCAAACAAAAAGTATTTTCAGTGTTTTGCTTAAGCTGTGTATAAGAACAAAGCATTTAACTAGTTGTTTTGCAAGGGGAGTGTGCCTTGCTATTACGTTATCAAGTCTTTACTCGATAATTAGATCAAGTGATTCTCTCAGACCACATAAAAGTTGAATGGAAGCAGTACAAAATCTCTTGTTCAATTTGTTTCACCTTTTTGGCTCTCATTGTGTAAGCAACTCATGACTTCTTATTTATATATAAAAAATAATATATAAGACTCTTTTTAGGAGGGTTAGGTGGGTCAGATATATTTCAACATATAAAGTGAATTCAATAATTATTGTAGTTTTCCAGAATCAGTAATATATGATCACATTTTATGTAATACAACTTATGTATTATAAACACTATTAGATATTGTCGGTTGTGAATTTTCGCACAAAAAATCATATAATAACGCTATGTTAAATCGTAGAAATATATAAAAACACTTTCCAAGATAATCAAAAATTAATAACTTGTCCTTCTCTGAGAACAACTTTGTCATCAATATCACCAACACCTAGAAAATGCTTGATGTACCAATGGATCATCATTCGAGCACACCTTGACGCTTAATGATATATAATGATATTGCTAAATGGTAAGGTTTTCTCGAAAAACTTTATCAAAATATCCCCAATTTATTTTAGTTCCTCTATAAGAGAATAGTAATGTGTGATATGATAGCTGAGTAATGGTATTTGATTTCTTAAACCTTAAATCTCATAAACATAGTTAAAAAATGGCTTATAAAACTTCAAAAAAATTGGTGTCAAAAGATGATTATATTAGTATATAACTATCTCATTTTTTCCATTAGTATTTCATATGAGAGTTTAACAAAAATGACCTTATCACTATTTATTGATGAATACTTCTCATCAACATTGTTCATATTAGTATTTTTTTGATATTATAGCATATGTATTAGGATTCCTTATTGATTTTATCTTTATATTGATTGTGTAAGTGTGCAGTATATAAGCATAAATTAGGTTAACACTGGTGAATTTATTTTATCATACAATAACCTACAAGCTCTCAAGATATTTGCTCATGTTGAGCTAGAGAATTTTGTAATAAGTTTATATTCAATAATATAAAAACTATTATTCATTATTAAGTACATAATTGGATTTGATTGTTATAATTATATTGACCCCCTATAGGTAATTAAAGGCCTAAAAATTGATATCAAATCTTGGTGTTTATATAAAATCACTTTAAGATCCAGAAAATAACCATTAATGGCAGATAACGAAACTCAACAAAATGTGCGGTCAGCATTAGCCATAAACCAAATCAACAACAATATGAGGAGATATGAAACCCTCAAATTTCCAATCTTGAAAATTAATAAATACCCTTTTTGTAAAGTGGAGAAGACTATATGTCTGCACGTAACAGATCATGAATACTCGAAGGGATTTATGATGGACCTCATTAGCCCATGAAATTGGTTGTTACTATTATGGTCAAGAAAAAAAGGCAAAAGTGGGACATTTTTGCATAAAAATCTAGACAGTGTGATTTCCCCTAGGTTTATTGGATGCAAAACTATCAAGGAAATTTGAGACACTTTGGTGGTTAAGTGTAAAGCACAACGCCTTTCAAGAAGATTCGAAGGACAATGCTCTATCACCGGTATGAGCACTTTGACTCAAAAGTTGATGAGTCTTTGTTTGAAATCTATGATATATTTGAGAAATTGCTGAATGATTTGTCACTTGTTGACATAGAGTATGATCCAACACATTCAAACTTGAAGGTTCTTCTTGCAATCCCTCAAAAGTGTGACTTGAAAGTTATACCAATAAGGGATAACTATGATCTTGAAGATACATCTCTAGTTGAGATATATGGAATTCTGAAACTAATGAACCGCACATGGAGTAGAAAAGTAAGACCAAATGGGACAAGACATGTTTCTTTGAGGGTAGAGGAAAAACAAGAGAAAATTTGAAAGAAAGAGTCATTTCAAAATGAAAGGCCATGATTGTATAGTCTGACACTGAGTCTCAAATACTCGTGATGACTTACAAAATTATTCAAGAACTGAAATTGATCATGGTAATGATGAAGATATCCTACAAATTGATACTCTTTTAGTTAAAAAGTTTAGAAATATGGGCTATATAGACTTCAAAAAAATGTTTTTGAAAGAAAGGCTGTAGTTACTCGAACTTTACCCTGATAAGAGGAATTAAAGGAAAAATGATCGCAAGGAGTCAAGGAAAATTACAAGTCAAAGGTCAAGTGCTATAATTGTGACAAACTCTGAGAAGAAGCAAGCCTTGAACAGCAAGAAGAAGAATTGAAGCAAGTTTTGACCAGAAGAACAATTGGGATGATACATTACAAGAGTACAAACTATGCTCACAAAAAATTGCATAATGTTGTGTATTTCTAACAAAGTAAATTTTATTTATATATGATTTAACTTTTTTCTATTATAAAGGGCTTTTCATAATTTTAGGTAAAAGTTACAAAATAAATTAATGGAGATTAAATAATTTAAACATGTATATTTTATTTTGTTGAATGATATTATCTTGTTAAACTAACACGGTTGAACAATCAATTTTTGGAAATTTATATGAATTATTGATAGTGAAGTCAATATTTATTTAAATTGAAATGATATCAATTAGTGTAAATTAGTTTTTATGATTTTCTTGCTAATAAAATATGTTAAACACATTATTTAGACGTCATTTTAAGGATAAAATAAAGAACATGAACTCATAAATTGTTATGATAAAAAAACACATTATTCTCAAATCTACTTACTCAAATTTACAAGGAAAATACAATATTGTAAAAAATAAAACTTAATTAATCATAATAAAAATATTTATATTTGCAAAATAAATTGTACAAATTAAATACTTAATATTGAAATATAAAGTAACTTATATAAAATATGTAAATATCAAGATTAATGAATATTGATATGTCTTTTTTAAAAAAATACAAAACATTAATAAATGAATAAGAAAATATGTTATATAGTGAATATGAAAAAAAATTGTTTTATATTTTTGGCCTCCCCACAACACCTAGTATTTTAGAAAAAATATAAGTTTAAACAATTCGATAAAAACAATGAACAATTATCCAGGATCCAATTTAAAGTCCAATTATATAACAACTAAATCGACTAATTATTATCGAATCAATATTTTTAAATAAGGTACTTAATATTGATAAAAGATATATTAAAATAAATTATATTTAGTGTTGAATATAAACCATAAAAATTTGAAAAACTCGTCTGATTCGATCTTAAGAAAGTCATATTTAAAAAGGCCCGAAACTCTCTGAACATATATTTTATTATAAAATTTTGCTCCTCTGGTAAAGTGAAAAAACTTGGATTAACTCAAATTCAGAATTTTAGAAATATCGAAATAATTTTTTTGATAGTTTATTTTTCATCCAATTTTTCACACTAAAATATTTTGGTATAAAATTCTAAATCACATAAAATTCTACACATCTTTAATATATTTAAAGCAAATTTAACACATGTACATTATTTTTTGAAGAAACGAAAATTAATAAAATTAAGTTTTTTACATATATCTAATTCGGACTTGCGCCATTCTCGGGCCTCAAAATTTTGTATAAAATCCAGATTGATTATTTTTTTAGAAAAATTGATTTGATCCAAATTCTAAATATTTAAATTAGTTATGCCACCCTTAACACTATTTATATATCTTTATTTAAATTATTAAATATTTATCTTTTAAGTTGAAATGAATAATTATCTTTTTTAGTTGAATTAGAATAGCCAATTAAATTATAATTATTATGTTCCCACTCTGGCTTATTCGCTTTCTATTCTACCAAAATTTTATTTTCATTTTCTCATAGAACTTATAATATTTCTCACTTTGTAAGTCAAGAGTTATTATTGCTATTTAAGCAAGCAAAATAACTTCTAATTGGATTTATCTTCTTGTACCTAGATAATTCATCAAGAAACTAACAATTCATGTTTTCAATAGAATTAGTCACACCAAAATTCAAGACTTGTTCCACTAAAACCAAGTCCTAACAACACTTTAAATACTCATTTAAATTTGATAAAATTTACATATAAATAAGTCAACAAAGAAACGTGCAAATCAATGCAAGAAGCAGTGTTTAAGATATAGTAACTCTACTATAGACCACCCCACATGAATCATGTTTTTTTACATTGTATTTAGCATAAAATGATTTAGAAATAGTTGTTGCAATCACTAATGGGTAATTCAGGATGGAATCATTAGCATGGTGTTCTCCAAGTATGCAGAAGCTGTAGCAACCCCACTTCCAAGTTGTACCAAGTAACCAATATCCTTAAGAATCATGTCTGTACCAGTAAGACAACCTATCACTTGCAACTACAGAAAACACGTGTAAGTTTATAGTAGAATATTTATAAATATTTCATTATTCTTCGAAATGGTTAGTAAGAGGTAAATAGAGAAAATATTTATAACTTGTCTTGTTGATGAGTGATTGTGTGGTCTTAGCAAACGGAAATAGGATACAAGGTTATGGCTCATATTATGCATTTGACATAGTTTTGTTAAAGCTTCTCAAAGAGAATTGAGGAACTAACATATTTTACTATTAATCTTGTCTCTGGTCAAAATGTAGATGCAACAAAATCTATAACATTAAATATAAGAAATTACAATATACCTCATTTAGATTTCTAACATGATATATCCTCGAATCCTTTCATGCTACTTTATTAAGTCCAAGCCATAAGATGCAGTTGTATCATTCTATGCCCTTATAATAACTTCTGAACTATAAATGTACGCAGGTACCATAACCGTAGTAACAATATGACTAATATGACTAAACCGTTTCTCTTTCTCAGTGCAGTTTTTCAGCCCCCAAGCCTCCACAACAAACATGTGATATGAACATATAGTCACACAATATCAAAAATTGTAAAACAGAGATGAGCACAGAATAATCCGATTCTTAAAATTCTGTAAGCAATTAGATAATGAAATAAAAATCGACTACAATTAAAATCATTAAACTTGTAATTCTTAAATCATCTGTAAACTGAACTGGTGTGTAATATTTACCTTGTATCTACAAATAAAGGTTTCAACATGTTTCTACTTTCTATGCATCTCACAAAGAATACACAATCAAACAAAAAGTATTTTCAGTGTTTTGCTTAAGCTGCACATAAGAACAAAGTATTTAACTTGTTGTTTTGCAAGGGGAGTGTGCCTTGCTAATACGTTATCAAGTCTTTCCTCGATAATTAGATCAAGTGATGCTCTCAGACCACATAAAAGTTGAATGGAAGCAGTACAAAATCTCCTGTTCAATTTGTTTCACCTTTTTTGGCTCTCATTGCATAAGCAACTTATGACTTCTTATTTATATATAAAAATAATATATAAGACTCTCTGTTAGGAGGGTTAGGTGGGTCAGATATATTTCAACATATATAGTGAATTCAATAATTATTGTAGTTTTCTAGAATCAATAATATATGATCACATTTTGTGTAATACAACTTATGTATTATAAACACTATCACATATTGTCGCTTGTGAATTTTCGCACAAAAAATCATATAATAACGTTATGTTAAATCGTAGAAATATATAAAAACACTTTCCAAGATAATCAAAAATTAATAACTTGTCGTTCTCTGAGAACAACTTTGTCATCAATATCACCAACACCAAGAAAATGCTTGATGTACCAATGGATCATCATTCTTTGGAGCAGACCTTGACGCTTAATGATATATAATGATATTGCTAAATGGTAAGGTTTTCTCCAAAAACTTTATGAAAATATCCCCAATTTATTTTAGTTCCTCTATAAGAGAATAGTATTGTGTGATATGATAGCTGAGTAATGGTATTTGATTTCTTAAACCTTAAATCTAATAAACATGGTTAAAAAATGGCTTATAAAACTTCAAATAAATTGGTGTCAAAAGATGATTATATTAGTATATAACGATCACATTTTTTCCATTAGTATTTCATATGAGAGTTTAACAAAAATGACCTTATCACTATTTATTGATGAATACTTTTCATCAACATTGTTCATATTATTATTTTTTTGATATTATTCCATATGTATTAGGATTCCTTATTGATTTTATCTTTATATTGATTGTGTAAGTGTGCAGTATATAAGCAGAAATTAGGTTAACACTAGTAAATTTATTTTATCATACAATAACCTACAAGCTCTCAAGATATTTGCTCATGTTGAGCTAGAGAATTTTGTAATAAGTTTTTATTCAATAATATAAAAACTATTATTCATTATTGAGTACATAATTGGATTTGATTGTTATAATTATATTGACCCCCTCTATAGGTAATTAAAGGCCTAAAAATTGATATCAAAGCTTGGTGTTTATATAAAATCACTTTAAGATCCACAAAATAATCATTAATGGCAGATAACGAAACTCAACAAAATGTGCGGTCACCATTAGCCATAAACCAAATCAACAACAATATGAGCAGATATGAAACCCTCAAATTTCCAATCTTGAAAATTAATAAATACCTTTTCAGTAAAGTGGAAAAGACTATATGTCTGCACGTGAATACTCGAAGGGATTTATGATGGACCTCATTAGCCCATGAAACTGGTTGTTGCTATTGTGGTCAAGAAAAAAATGCAAAAGTCTGACATTTTTGCATAAAAATCTAGACAGTATGATATCCCCTAGGTTTATTGGATGCCAAACAACCAAGGAAATTTGAGACACTTTGGTGGTTAAGTGTAAGGCACAACGGCTTTTAAGAAGATTCGAAGGACAATACTCAATCACCGGTATGAGCACTTTGACTCAAAAGTTGATGAGTCTTTGTTTGAAATCTATGATATATTTGAGAAACTGTTGAATGATTTGTCACTTGTTGACATAGAGTATGATCCAGCAGATTCAAACTTGAAGGTTCTTCTTGCAATCCCTCAAAAGTGTGACTTGAATGTTATATCAATAAGGGATAACTATGATCTTGAAGACACATCTCTAGTTGAGATATATGGAATTCTGAAACTAATGAACCGCAGATGGGGTAGAAAATTTAGACGAAATGGGACAAGACATGTTTCTCTAAGGGTAGAGGAAAAAGAAGAGAAAAATTTGAAAGAAAGAGTCATTTCAAAATGAAAGGCCATGATTGTAAAGTCTGACACTCAGTCTCAAATATTCCTCATGACTTACAAAATTATTCAAGAACTGAAATTGATCATGGTAATGATCAAGATATCCTACAAATTGATACTCTTTTAGTTAAAAAGTTTAGAAATATGGGGTATATAGACTTCAAAAAAAATGTTTTTAAAAAAAAGGCTGTAGTTACTCAAACTTTACCCTGATAAGAGGAATTAAAGGAAAAATGATCGCAAGGAGTCAAGGTATGGGAAAATTACAAGTCAAAGATCAAGTGCTATAATTGTGATGAAGTCGGACACTTTGCTGCTCATTCATAAAGCCAAACTCTGAGAAGAAGGAAGCCTTGATCAGCAAGAAGAAGAATTGAAGCAAGTTTTGACCAGAAGAATAATTGGGATGATACATTACAAGAGTACAAACTATGCTCACAAAAAATTGCATAATGTTGTGTATTTCTAACAAAGTAAATTTTATTTTATATATGATTAGACTTTTTTCTATTATAAAGGGCTTTTCATAATTTTAGGTAAAAGTTACAAAATATATTAATGGAGATTAAATAATTTAAACATGTATATTTTATTTTGTTCAATGATATTATCTTGTTAAACTAACACCGTTGAACAATCAACTTTTGGAAATTTATATGAAATATTGATAGTAAAGTCAATATTTATTTAAATTGAAAAGATATCAATTAGTGTAAATTAGTTTTTATGATTTTCTTGCTAATAAAATATGTTAAACACATTATTGAGACGTCATTCTAAGGATAAAATAAAGAACATGAACTCATAAATTGTTATGATAAAAAAAACACATTATTCTCAAATCTACTTACTCAAATTTACAAGGAAAATATAATATTGTAAAAAATAAAACTTAATTAATCATCATAAAAATATTTATGTTTGCAAAATAAATTGTACAAATTAAATACTTAATATTGAATTATAAAGTAACTTATATAAAATATGTAAATGTAAAGATTAATGAATATTAATATGTCTTTTCTAAAAAAATACACAACATTAATAAATGAATAAGAAAATATGTTATATACTGAATATGAAAAAAATTGTTTTATCTTTATGGCCTCCCCACAACACCTAGTATTTTAGAAAAAATATAAGTTTAAACAATTCGATAAAATAATGAACAATTTTCTAGGATCGAATTTAAAGTCCAATTATATAACAACTAAATCGACTAATTATTATCGAATCAATATTTGTAAATAAGGTACTTAATACTGATAAAGGCTATATTAAAATAAATTATATTTAGTGTTAAATATAAACCATAAAAAAAATTGAAAAACTCGTCTGATTCGATCTTAAGAAAGTCATATTTAAAAAGGCCCGAAGCTCTCTGTACATATATTTTATTATAAAATTTTGCTTCTCTCCTAAAGAGAAAAACTTGGATTAACTCAAATTCGGAATTTTAAAAATATCGAAATAATTTTTTTGATAGTTTTATTTTTCATCCAATTTTTTAAACTAAAATATTTTGGGATAAAATTCTAAATCGGTTAAAATTTTACACATCTTTAATATATTTAAAGAAAATTTAACAAATGTACATTATTTCTCGAAGAAACGAAAGGTAATAAAATTAAGTTTTTTACATATATCTAATTTGGACGTGCCGTAATTTGCGCCATTCTTGGGCCTCAAAATTTTGTATAAAATCCAGATTTAAAACACTATGAGATATTGTCGCTTGTGAATTTTCGCACATAAAATCATATAATAACTCTATGTTAAATCCTAGAAATATATAAAAACACTTTCCAAGAGAATCAAAAATTAATAACTTGTCGTTCTCTGAGAACAACTTTGTCATCAATATCACCAGCACCAAGAAAATGCTTGATGTACCAATGGATCATCATTCTATTCTTAATGATATATAATGATATTGCTAAATGGTAAGGTTTTCTCCAAAAACTTTATCAAAATATCCCCAATTTATTTTAGTTCCTCTATAAGAGAATGGTAATGTGTGATATGATAGCTGAGTAATGGTATTTGATTTCTTAAACCTTAAATCTAATAAACATGGTCAACAATATGGAAATTAAAATTAATCTAAATTTAAAATAAATAAGAAAATAATAGAGATGATAGAAATATTACAATTTTCCTCGTATGCTGGTGGATTATAGAGTGTTATATACATGTATTTCTCAATACATGGAGGCTATAATTTTTTCTAATGTAGTACTTCGAAATGGAGAAATTTGATCAAAATTAAAGAGTGGTTATTAATTAGAGAGACAAATTGTGTTCAATTTAGTTTTACTTACACATATTTCTCAACAAATCAATTCTATGTTAAAATCCTTTTTATCCATATAATTAAAAAATTGAGTTCTAGTGGCCGATACTTAAATCTGGTACATGGTAAAAAGGAAAGAATAAAGCGTACCAAAGTTTTTTAAGTTGTAAAAGAGAACTTTAATCGTTATATCAATAAATCTCCATTCCAACCTATCTTATGCCTTAAAATATCAATTCTAACCCAACCACGCCCTTTTTTCCCTTGTGACTTCAAATGCAATCATTGTATTATGAGCTAATAGTCTCCCTTCATTAAAAGCACTCTGTTTGTTAGACACTGTCTAGATTTAACATAGTTTTAACTTATTCACCACCACCTTCGATATTATGTGCATGAGAACATTATAAAGATAGATAGGTCAAAGATCTTACATATGTTTGGGTTGTTTAACCATAGAAATAAGACATACAAGCATAAGATTTAGTTCCCTTGGCCCATGTCCTGTATCAAAGAAAATCTGACAAAATAAAACAACATATCTTTTGAAAATATTTCAATACGTTTGAAAAATGCCGGGTTCGACCCATGTGGATCTAGTGACTTGTATTAATGCATGAAAAAGACTACATTCTTAACTTCCACTCCCTAATAGGTACTATGATCTAGTGATTGTGAAATAATAATTAAAAAAAGTTTACAAAAAGGGAAAAATTTGACACAACCTTAATCAAATAACCATATGTCAAACAAAATGGTAAATTTTGAAGTAAATTTAAACAACTTACCCGAGCAGAAACAAAACTATGTAAAGCGATAGAAAAAAACATATGTGTGTGTACTATCCAACTAAATCATAGTGGAATCCATGTAGATGTGGAGGCCATAACAAGGAATATCAGATATGCATGTCCCATAATTACAATATACCTGTTTGTCTTGTCATGATTTTGGTATTTTTGTTTATAACTATGAGCCAAAGCCAAAGCGACCAAATCGAGATGTTCCTCCCGACTCTGATGTTTAATCTTGAGCAGAAGATGCTTTTTTGATGAGTCGATTTGATCCAAGTTTGTGGAGAAACCACCTTGCAAAGAGAAAGTTAGATACCGGGATTTGTAAATAACAATCTGAGAATCTCATATTGTAATTTAATTTAATTCCTTATCACCAAATGATAAGGAGTTGTCAAAAAAAGAGCAGAAAATGTTTTACCTATCCAAGGGAATCCATGTTATAAAAGATGGCAACCTTTCCACTTTTGCTAACTTGATACGTTTCCCTGTAGTAGGAAGCAACATGATAGTTGCAGAGCAATGTCCTCCATCAAAACTATAGATGTCATTTTCTTCGTTATTTATATTAATAACATATGGCCTCTCCGTCCTTGAACTATTCTTGTTATCAACACTTGTGGTATCTCTTCTTTCAACACATTTCTTCTCACTTCCCGTATCTTGGGTCATTTTCTCACAATTTTCGTTTATCTTTTTTTTAAAATGAAACCATTAAAAAATTATAAGATGTGAATTATAATAACACTTGCTTAATTGATTATTAATAAACAAGTATACAAACACCTTTATATGACCTAGGCGATTGGACACAAGTTTTTTATTTAACGAGTCAATATATAATAAAATATCTGAAAGTATTGAATTTCTTCTTTGTAGTACTTCATTCTATAAAGATTAACAAACTATAAGAACACGGTGCAAACAAAAAATCCAAAATACAAATCCTACTTTTACAACAACAAGTGATTCCTCACAATTTCTTACCAATGTCATTTCAAACAAATCCAATACAACTCAGAACTGATAATAAGACACGATTGACATATAAACATGATTTAATAAATAAACCCTAATTAACACATAGTGTAACCTTGATAAAAGATCCCAAACACAAAATAACATAAAAACAAAAAAGCATGGAGGTAAATTAAACAATAATTAATAATAATCGACCAAATTTAATCTTCTCCTAAATTATTTTAGTGAATTAAAAGAACTTTAGGAAAGATGATTTGGGAAAAAAATACATTTCGTTCAAGGTTTAATCTTTTCCGAGATTTAATCGACTTGCAGCTTGAGTCTTTACAAAGATTTAATATTCAGTGTTTGAGAGAAATATTTCAGCAAAGATTTAATCTTTCGCCGCAGTGGAGATTGTTTGACAGTCTGTGTTTTTTTTTTATTTAATAGACAGACGAGAAAATAATTTCAGCAAGCCCGCTCACAAGTTTTGAACAAGACCGCCTAACTTTTGGGTCCAAATTTATGATCTACTGTAACGATTATATAATGTATTGTAATAACATGTATTTGTAATGATCTCGAAATTTTGTTGATTCAGTTGCAATGTTTTTAAAATCCCTTGCAATAGACGTGAAATCACCTTTCAACAGCAACGTTTTTTAGACAGTTTTTAAAAATCTGGTTGCAAAAGAAATTATATGGTATAGTGAACTAAACCTTGTATAACCATTATTCATCTAATACCTGATTCTCCTACAGGCTGGAAGTTATTCCTCATACATACCCTGATATACCCTAGTGATATTTATGAATTGCATTATACTCTGAAATAAATGTTTTATCATTATTAATTATGATTCTGTTTTATTGAATTATAATATTTATCATGTTGAATTGTTATAGAGTTGGATAGATTTATAAATATGGAACAGATTCGTGTTCAGACCAGATTGGTGGTCATATTAGGCCAATGTGTGCCTTGGATCCGGTATAGAGATCAGAGTTGTGTGCCTTGATCGGGGTTAGTGTGTCACTTATCAGCAGCCTAACCTTGGTTTTAAACTTAAAAATAAATATCCAATTCTAACAATTGCTTAACAAGGAACTAGATTCCTATGAATCATTTCAATTGATCATTGTTTACACCCAGTTATTGTTATTATAACTTGCTGAGCTAGTTAGCTCACCCGTGTGAATCTGTTTAGGTCATTCTACAGTTAAAATGGAAATTGTTGGTAACGAGGATCCCCAGTCCAGTATGCGATCTAGGATTCCCGGTTGAGTTGGATCGAGCTAGTTTGAGTTATGCAAGTTTGTAAGAATGATTTCATTTTCAGTTGTAAGTTAAACTAGTTTGGATTTGATATGACGTAATAAAAGTCAAGGTTGTGGTTGGTTTTCATACTTTCACCTATTGGGATCCGTGGTTGCGTAAATAAGGATAATTGTATATAATATTTCATATACAGGTTTATATAATATGTGTGTTGTGAATCCCAAACTTCTGACCCGGGTTCGGAGGGCGTCACAACCACCATCTCCGAAGCTAAATCAACTACTAATGTAACCTAATATACAACCAGTGCTACCACTAAAGCTACCAACAATGCTACCATAAATTACCAATAATAAGACTAACCAATATAACACCAATGCTACCACAATGTCAACTAGCCATTCCCCCACCAATACGATCACTAATCTACCACCAATTCCAACACCAATGCCACTACTAAGACTAACCAATATAACATCAATGCTAAGTGGCCATGGATGGAACTGCTTAAGCTAGCACGAACTTCAACACCAACACCAATAATACCACCACCAATTCTCCAGCAAAGATTACCGCTTTCAATGCCACCAATTGCACAAATAAGAGCTCCAAGACCAATGGCACCATCAATTCCAGCAAATCCACTACTAATATTATCATTTCTTGTACCACCAATATAACCACTAAAGATGCTAGTCATGCTGCCACTAATCCCACTATTAAAACTACCCAATATACCACCAATGCTACTAACACTCATGCCATTATTAAAGTTACCACCAATGATACACCTTAAGTTAGCACAAACTTCACCACAAACAATCCCACCACAAATTCTACTCATAAGATTACAACTACTAGTGCCACAAATTAGACTAGTAAAATTACCACCACCAGTAACACCGCCAACAATATTACTACTGGATTAAAGAAAAACCATAACTCTATACTTTTCAAATAGTTATGGATCAATAGAAGTTACTAAGCAACAGGTTCTAGTGAGACTGAAAATGGTGACCCTACGTATTCATGTATTGAAAATATAATTTCTTCAAACACTAAAAAATTTCCAAAACAAAGCCTACATCTCTATCAAGTAAGAAATCTCATTTTCAACCATGTGTGTTGTGAAATGAAGTTAAAGAGTGATGGGGCTTGGTGAGATGGGAAACTCCTAATACACTTAAACTTCATGTGTTATTAGGTCAACAAAGAGTAATTTAGAGTTGTTTGTCATATATACATTAAAAAAATAAAAAACACACGGCACATAGATCCACTTGTACTATGTGTATTTATATTTATAATATATATTGGCATGGTAAAAGTTAAAAAATAACAAAGAAACCTTACACCTGTACATTGATGAATACGAGAAAGGGAAGGCACTTGGAGCATTTTCTTCATTATTTTTAGAACTTGTTGCAAGTAGCAAGAAAAATATAATTCCTGTGAAAATATCTCTAAAGTAAGGTCATACATAAGCATAAAATAAATTTAGTAGTATAATTCAACAAATATGAACATAGAATATAAATAATAAGTGGGCTTCTTTTCTATAAATTTTCATTTTTTCATATACCTTGTACTTGATTATTTATGAAGAACAAAAAAAAATTAATACAAATGTAACTGATTTTTTTTCTAACCTTGACATATAATCTTGAATGGATAATTCTTGACATAGAGGTCATGTAAAAATAAATACAAGTGACATTTTATGTAAATCTACATACATATAGACAAGTAAAATGGGGTACTTATTTTAGTGTTTGATTTCTACCAAAAGTTTATGCAAATAACACATATGAAAAGAAAATGAAGAAACAGGGAAATATAAATTATTACGTTAATTTTGTTAAACAACATAATTCATGATAACCAGTAAACCTTATCCACTTAGTCCTCCACCAATTCATTTCGAGATGTGTTTAACCTTACAGGACCAAAACACTCTTTTATAGAAAATACAAATAACTCCAAACCCTATTTCATGACCATGTACAAATTCATTTGTTTGTAAGGCGGCATGTGCTCATATTAGGGTTTTACCTACCTTTTTAATATGTTATATTTTACAGGCCCAATTGTATATCATGGGTTTCAATGGGCACAATTTAGTTTAAATTGTTTTTTATCTTACTATGAATTTCTTATTACAAATTCAAATTTTTTCTTTTTATAAAAGTATAATTTAACAAAGTATGCTCCATGTATTATATAAACTAAATGGATGTTGATTTATAACCATAAGTACACAAGCATTACTTCTAATTTTTTTGTATTGTAAATAAAATGAGATTCTATAAATTAAGTGGTAAGCATTGTATAAAAAAATTAACTAAAAATGACATTTTCTAGAAAATTTTAAATTTTATTTAGTGAAATTATATATAAATTCCCTACTGACCCCCTAAATAAGTATAATAGAAGTACTACTATCATACATTCATGTCTTAAAAACCTCTCACAATAATTGAGATATTATTGGTCATGTTAAAATTAATATTACCATGACAACATTTAATCAAATTAAATTTCTAGAGGTATAAGGTAGCATACCAAATTTTCGACAAACAAGTCATACATATAGGAAAAATGATACAATTTTAAAAATATTTACTAATTGCTATTTTATTAAAACATAGGAATTAATATGAATGATAATATGATTGTTGATTTTTATTTTATTCTTATTCAATTTGATTTGAACATGTAAAATGACAATATATTGTGGGTAACACTACATATACCATATTCATTCACTGGTTGATTGGGAAAAATCTAAATTGGAAAGAAATTGAATGAGAAATGCAGCTCATAGTGTCTAAGTATATAAGTTGTTTGACTTGACCATCTGTACTTTAACATAATTATAATGAATATTTTCAATATTGTCAATTTTAATAAAAAATTATTAATTAAAACAATGCTTATATTTATAAACTTCTTTTGTAACTCAAAATTTTCAATAGACAAGTTTTCCAACAAATTTTGGGTCTTTTCACAAGGTGGGTATGAAATGCAAAGAAATGTGTACCAAAATATAATTCCATTATTTTTTAAGATGAATAAAGAGGATACGTATAAAAATTACTTCTAGAATTTCCTTTTTTGAATAAATTTATTAATATTAAACTTTAATTCAAAAAAATAATTATTTTAAAAAGATATGTAAAATTATTAATTTACATGAACAAAGTTCAAAAATATGTATATTCTACTAAGTTTGGCCTAAGATTTATGTAATTCATCATTTATATTGATTTTGGTATGAAATGACTATTATGGCCCAATAACAAATAGTAAAAAATGACTAGTTAAATTTCATACCAACTTTGTAATGTTTTTGTTATGATTTGAATCTACCGGTTATATTAGTGTTAGAAAATATATTTTTTTAAAAAAATATTTTAATAATCATATAAAGTAATCATTTAAGTAGAAAATTATAAGTTTCTAAATTCAGTTGAGAAAATTTTATAACGAAAATATGTTTTCGACAAATAATTAATGCTTACAAAAATATATTAAAATTATTTAAATATCATTTACATTACTTATATTTTGTACTCACCATTTTTTATAGTTCTTTGAGTAATTTTAATCCAAATTAGTTATTTGAATAAACATTTCTTTTCTTGCAAATATTTTAAGAAAATATAAAAAAAATAATAAAATCACCAAATTCTAAGAAAAACTATTAAAAAAGGAGATCAAAATTTAAATTCAAAGTTTGTCAAATCCCACAACATACCTCAATTTTTGTCCAAAGGGGGAACCTACCGATGTAGGTGGGAATTGAGTTCCTCAAAATTAAAAAATGGTTTATAAAACTTCAAAAAATTTGGTGTGAAAAGTTGATGATATTAGTAAATAACTATCATATTTTTTCCATCAGTATTTCATATGAGTGTTTAATAAAAATGACCTCATCACTATTTATTGATGAATACTTCTCATCAACATTGTTCATATTAGTAATTTTTTAATATTATAGCATATGTTTTACGATTCTTTATTGATTTTATATTTATATTGATTGTGTAAGTCACTGGTAGGTTAACACTGTTGCATTTATTTTATCATACATATAACCTACAATCTCTCAAGATATTTGCTCATGTTCACCTAGAGAATTTTGTAATAAGTTTTTATTCAATATATAAAAACTATTCTTCATTATTGAGTACATAATTGGATTTAATTGTTATAATTATATTGACCCCCTCTATAGGTAATTAAAGGCCTAAAAATTGATATCAAAGCTTGGTGTTATATAAAATCACTTTAAGATGCAGAAAATAATCATTAATGGCAGATAATGAAACTCAACAAAATTGTGCGGTCACCATTAACCATAAACCAAATCAACAACAATATGAGCAGATATGAAACCCTCAAATTTCCAATCTGGAAAATTAATGAATATCATTTCTGTAAAGTCCAGATGACTGTATGTCTGCAGGTAACAGATTGGTGAATACTGGAAGGGATTTATGATGGACCTCATTAGCCCATGAAACTGGTTTGTTGCTATTAGTAGTAAGAAAAAAATGCAAAAGTCGCACAATTTGCATAACAATCTAGACAGTGTGATGTCCCTAGGTTTATTGGATGCAAAAACAACAGCTATCAAGAAGATTCGAAGGACAATACTCAATCACCAGTATGAGCACTTTGACTCAAAACATGATAAGACTTTGTTTGAAATCTATTATAGATTTCAGAAATTGTTGAATAATTTGTCACTTGTTGACATAGAGTATGATCCAGCATATTCAAACTTGAAGATCTTCTTACACTTCCCTCAAAAGTGTGACTGGAAAGTTATATGACTAAGGGATAATTATGATCTTGAAGACACATCTCTAGTTGAGATATATCGAATTCTGAAAACTAATGAACTGGAGATGGAGTAGAAAAGTAAGACGAAATGGGACAAGACATGTTTCTCTCAGGGTAGAGGAAAAACAAGAGAGAAATTTGCAAGAAATAACCATTTCAAATGAAAGGCCATGATTGTATAGTCTGACACTAAGTCTCAAATACTCATGATGACTTACAAAATTATTCAGGAACTGAAATTGATCATGGTAATTATGAAGATATCCTACAAATTGATGCTCTTTTAGTTAAAAAGTTTAGAAATACGGGCTATATAGACTTCTAAAAAAATGCTTTTGAAAAAAAGGCTCTAGTTCCCTCAAACATTACCCTAATAGAGGAATTAAAGGAAGAATGATCCCAAGGAGTCAAGGTATGGGAAAATTACAAGTCGAAGATCAAGTGCTATAATTGTGATGAAGTCTAACACTTTGCTGCTCATTCAGAAAGCCAAACGTTGAGAAGAAGCAAGTCTTGATCAGCAAGAAGAAGAATTGAAGCAAGTTTTGACCAGAAGAACAATTGGGATGATACATTACAAGAGTATAAAACTATGGCTCACAAAAATTGCATAATGATGTGTATTTCTAACAAAGTAAATTTTATTATATATATGATTTAACTTTTTTCTATTATAAGGGTTTTTCTTAATTTTAGGTAAAAGTTACAAAATAAATTAATGGAGATTAAATAATTTAAATATGTATATTTTATTTTGTTGAATGATATTATCTTGTTAAACTAAGACTGTTGAACAATCAACTTTTAGAAATTTATATGAATTATTCATAATAAAGTCAATATTATTTAAATTGAAATGATATGAATAGTGTAATTAGTTTTTATGATTTTCCTTGCTAAAAAATATGTTAAACACATTATTGAGACGTCATTTTAATGATAAAATAAAGAACATGAACTCATAAATTGTTATGATAAAAAAAAACACATTATTCTCAAATCCACTTACTCAAATTTACAAGAAAATACAATATTGTAAAAAATAAACTTAAATAATCATCAGAAACATATTTAGGATTGCAAAATAAATTGAACAATTAAATACTTAATCATGATTATAAAGTAACTTATATAAAATATGTAAATGTCAAGATTAATGAATATTGATATGTCTTTTCTAAAAAAATACACAATATTAATAGATGAATAAGAAAATATGTAATATACTGAATATGAAAAAAAAAATATTTTATCTTATCGCCTCCCAACAACACGTAGTATTTTACAAAAAATATAAGTTTAAACAATTCGATAAAAACAATGAACAATTATCGAGGATCCAATTTAAAGTCCAATTATATAACACTAAATCGACTAATTATTATTGAATCATATTTGTAAATAAGGTACTTAATATTGATAATGATATATAAAAATACATTATATTTAGAGTTAAATATAAACCATAAAAATTTGAAAAACTGGTCTGATTCGATCTTAAGAAAGTCATATTTAAAAAGGCTAGAAGCTGTCTCAGCATATATTTTATTATAAATTTTGCTTCTCTCCTAAAGAAGAAAAAACTTGGATTAACCTCAAATTCGGAATTTTAAAAATATCGAAATAATTGTTTTGATAGTTTTATTTTCATCCAATTTTTTACACTAAAATATTTTGGGATAAAATTCTAAATCGGATAAAATTCTACACATCTTTAATATATTTAAAAAATTAAACAAATGTACATTATTTTTCGAAGAAACGAAAAGTAATAAAATTAAGTTTTTACATATATCTAATTCGGACGTGCCGTAATTTGCCCATTCTTGGGCCTCAAAATTTTGTATAAAATCCAGATTCATTATTTTTTTAGAAAAATTGATTTGATCCAAATTCTAAATATTTAAATTATTACGCCACCCTTAACACAATTTAATTTATCTTATATATGATATGTCTTTTCTAAAAAAATACACTACATTAATAATGAATAAGAAAATAATGTTAATATAGGAATATGAAAAAAAAATTATTTTATCTTATCGCCTCCCAACAACACCTAGTATTTTACAAAAATATAAATTTAAACAATTCGATAAAAACAATGAACAATTATCGAGGATCCAATTTAAAGTCCAATTATAACAACTAAAAGGAACTAATTATTATTGATCAATATTTGTAAATAAGGTACTTAATATTGATAAATGATTATATAAAACACGTTATATTTAGTATTAAAGTATAAACCATAAAAAATTTGAAAAATCATCTGATTCGATCTTAAGAAAGTCATATTTACAAAGGCCCGAAGCTGCATGAACATATATTTTATTATAAAAATTTGATTCTCCTCCAAAAGAGAAAAAACTTGGATTTATCAAATTCAAATTTTAAAAATATAGAAATAATTTTTTTTGATAGTTTTATTTTTCATCCAATTTTTTATACTAAATATTGTGGGATAAAATTCTAAATCGGAAAAAAATTCTACAACATCTTTATATATTTAAAGAAAATTTAACAAATGTAGCATGATTTTTCGAAGAAATAAAAGTAAATAAATTAAGTTTTTACATATATCTAATTCGGAAGTGCTGTAATTTGCGCCATCTTCGGCCTCAAAATTTTGTATAAAATCCAATTCATTATTTTTTTAGAAAAAATTGATTTGATCCAAATTCTAAATATGTAAATTAATTAAGCCACCCTTAACACTATTTAATTATCTATATTAAATATATTAAATATTATATCTTTTATGTTGAAATGAACATTTATCATTTTTAGTTGAAATAAATTAGTCAATTTAATTATAATTATTATGTTGGCTTATTGGCTTTGTATTCTACCAAAATTTTATTTTGTTTGCTAATAGAACCTATAATATTTCTCACTTTGTAAGTAAAGAGTTATTGGTATTTAAGCAAGAAAAATAACTTCTAATTGGATTTATCTTCTTGTACCTAGATAATCCATAAAGAAACTAACAATTCATGTTTTTAATAGAATTAGTCACACCAAAATTCAAGACTTGTTCCACTAAAATCAAGTCCTAACAACACTTTAAATACTCATTTAAATTTGATAAAATTTACATAAAATAAGTCAACAAAGAAACATGCAAATCAATGCAAGAAGCAGTGTTTAAGATATAGTAAGTCTAGTGTAGACCACCGACATGGAACATGTTTTTTACATAGTATTTAGCATAAAATGATTTAGAAATAGTAATAGTTGTTGTAATCACTATTGGGGTATTCAAAGGATGGAATCATTGGCATGTTGTTCTCCATGTATGCAGAAGCAGAGCAACCCCACTTCCAAGTTGTACCAAGTAACCAACATCCTTAAGAATCATCTCCATACCAGTAAGACCCTATCACTTGCAACTACAAAAAATACCCGTAAGTTTATAGTAAAATATTTGTAAATATTTCATTGTTTTTCGAAATGGCTAGTAAGAGGTAAATAGAGAGAAAATATTTATAACTTGTCTCGTTTATGAGTGATTGTATGGTCTTAGCAAAAGGAAGTAGGATACAAGGTTATGGCTCATATTATGAATTTGACATAGTTTTGTTAAAGATTATCAAAGAGAATTGAGCAACTAACATATTTTACTATTAATCTTGTCTCTGGTCAATACGTAGAGGCAACAAAATCTATAACGTTGAATATAAGAATGACAATATACCTCATTTAGATTTCTCACATGATCTATCCTCGAATCCTTTCATGCTACTTTATTAAGTCAAGCCATAAGATCAGTTGTATCATTCTATGCCCTTCTAATAACTTCTCAACTATCAATGTACGCACGTACCATAACCGCAGTAACAATATGACTAATATGACTAAACTGTTCATCTTTCTCACTGCAGTTTTTCAGCCCTCAGGCCTCCACAACAAACTTGTGATATGAACATATAGTCACACAATATCCAAAAATGTAAAACAGAGATGAGCACAGAATAATCCGATTCTTAAAATTCTGTAAGCAATTAGATGATGAAATAAAAATCGACTACAATTAAAATTATTGCACTTGTAATTCTTAAATCATCTATAAACTGAACTAGTTTGTAATATTTACATTGTATCTACAAATAATGGTTTCAACATGTTTCTACTTTCTATGCATCTCACAAAGAATACATAATCAACAAAAAATATTTTGAGTGTTTTGCTTAAGCTGCATATAAGAATAAAGCATTGAACTTGTTGTTGTTGCAAGGGGAGTGTGCCTTGCTATCAGGTTATCAAGTCTTTCCTCAAATATTAGATGAAGTGATGCCTGAGACCAGATAAAAGTTTGAATGGAACGAGTACAAAATCTCGTGTTCAATTTGTTTCACCTTTTTGGCTCTCATTACATAAGCAACTCATGACTTCTTGTTTATATAAAAAATAATATATAAGACTCTATTTTAGGAGGGTTAGGAGGGTCAGATACATTTCAACATATAAAGTGAATTCAATAAATATTGTAGTTTGCTAGAATTAAGAATATATTATCACATTTTGTGTAATACAACTTATGTATTATAGCCACTATCACATATTGTCGCTTCTGAATTTTTGCACATAAAAATATAATAACGCTATGTAATCTCGTAGAAATATATAAAACACTTTCCAAGATAATCAAAACTTAATAACTTTCCGTTCTTTCAGAACAACTTTGTCATCAATATCACAAATACCAAGAAAATGCTTGATGTACCAATGGATCATCATTCTTTGGAGCAGACCTTGACGCTTAATGAATATAATGATATGGCTAAATGGTAAGGTTTTCTCCAAAAACTTTATCAAAATATCCCCAATTTATTTAAGTTCCTCTATAAGAGAATGGTAATGTGTGATATGATAGTTGAGTAATGGTATTTGATTTCTTAAACCTTAAATCTAATAAACATGGTTAACAATATGGAAATTAAAATTAATCTAAATTTAAAATAAATAAGAAAATAGTAGAGATGATAGATACATTACAATCTTCCTGGTATTCTGGTGGATTATAGAGTGTTGTATACATGTATGTCTGAATACATGGAGGCTCTAATTTTTTATAATGTAGTACTTTGCAATGGAGAAATTTGATCAAAATTAAAGAGTGGTTATTAATTAGAGAGACACATTGTGTTCAATTTAGTTTTACTTATACATATTTCTCAACAAATCAATTCTATGTTAAAATCCTTTTTATCTATATAATTAACAAATTGAGTTCTAGTGTCGGATACTTGAATCTGGTACATGGTAAAAAGGAGAAAATAAAGTGTACCAAAGTTTTTTAAGTTGTAAAAGAGAAGTTTAATCGTTATATCAATAAATCTCCATTCCAACCTATCTTATGCCTTAAAATATCAATTCTTAACCCAGCCACACCCTTTTTCCCTTGTGACTTCAAATGCAATCATTGTATTATGAGCTTATAGCCTCCCTTCATTAAAAGCGCTCTATTTGTTAGACACTGTCTATATTAAACATAGTTTGAACTTATTCACCACCACCTTCGACAGTATGCGCATCAAAACATTATAAAAATAGATAGGGCGAAGATCTGCCATATGTTTTAGTTGTTTAACCTTAGGAATAAGACATACAAGCCTATGATTTAGTTCCCTTGGCCCATGTCGTGTATCAAAGAAAATCTGACAAAATAGAAAACATATGTTTTAAAAATATTTCAATACGTTTGAAAAAAGCCGGGTTCGACCCATGTGGATCTAGTGACTTGTATTGATGCATGAACAAGACTACATTCTTACGTTCCTCCTCCCTAATAGGTACTATGACCTAGTGATTGTGAAATAATAATTAAAAAAAGTTTGCAAAAAGGGTAAAATTTGACACGACCTTAATCAAATAACCATATATCAAACAAAACGTTAAATTTGACATAAATTTAAACAACTTACCCGAGCAGAAATAAAACCATGTAAAGCCATAGGAAAAAACATATGTGTGTGTACTATCCAACTAAATCATAGTGGAAGACATATAGATGTGGAGGCCATAACAAGGAATATCATATATGCATGTCCCATAATTACAATATACCTGTTTGTCTTGTCGTGGTTTCGGTATTTTTGTTTATAACTATGAGCGAAAGCCAAAGCGACCAAATCGAGATGTTCCTCTAGACTGATATTTTACCATGAGCAGAAGATGCTTTTTTGATGAGTCGATTTGATCCAAGTTTGTGGAGAAACCACCCTGCAAAGAGAAAGTCAGGTACCGGGATTCGTAAATAACAATCTGAGAATCTCAGATTGAAATTTAATTTAATTCCTTATCACCAAATGATAAGGAGTTTTCAAAAAAGAGCACAAAATGTTTTACCTATCCAAGGGAATCCATGTTATAAAAGATGGCAACCTTTCCACTTTTTCTAACTTGATACATTTCCCTGTAGTAGGTAGCAAGGTCATAGTTGCAGAGCAATGTCCTCCACCAATACTATAGATGTCATTTTCTTCGTTATTTTATTAATAACATATCGCCTCTCCGTCCTTGAACTATTCTTGTTATCGACACTTGTGGTATCTCTTCTTTCAACACAATTATTCTCACTTCCCGTAGCTCGGGTCATCTTCTCACAATTTTCTTTTATCTTTTTCTAAAATGAATCCAGTAAAAAAAATTATAAGATGTGAATTATAATAACACTTGCTTAATTGATTCTTAATAGACAATTATACAAACACCTTTATATGACCTAGGCGATTGGACACAAGTTTTTTATTTAACGAGTCAATATATATTAAAGCATCTGAAAGTATTGAATTTCTTCTTTATAGTACTTCATTCTATAAAGATTAACAAACTATCAGAACATGGAGCAAACAAAAAGTCCAAAATACAAATTCTACTTTTACAATGACAAGTGATACCTTAAAATTTCAGCAAAGATTTAATCTTTCGCCGCAGTGGAGATTGTTTGACAGTCTGTGTTTTTTTATATTATTTAATTTATAGCCGGGAAAACAATTTCAGCAAGCCCGCTCACAAGTTTTGAACAAGACCGCCTAACTTTTGGGCCCAAATCTCTGATCTATTGTAACAATTATATAATGTATTGCAATAACATGTATTTATAACGACCGCGAAATTCTGTTGATTCAGCTGCCATGTTTTAAAATCCCTTGCAATAGACATGAAATCACCTTTCAACAGCAATGTTTTTTGGATAGTTTTAAAAATCTGGTTCCGAAAGCAATTCTATGGTATAGTGAACTAAACCTTGTATAGCCATTATTCATCTAATACCTGATTCTCCTATAGGCTGGAAGTTATTCCTCATACATACCCTGATATACTCTCGTTATATTTATGAATTCCTTTATGCTCTGAAATAAATGTTTTATCAATGTTAATTATGATTCTGTTTTATTGAATTACAATATTTATCATGTTGAATTGTTATAGAATTGGATAGGTTTCTAAATATGGAACATATTCGTGGTCAGACCTGATTGGTGGTCATATTAGGCCAATGTGTGCCTTGGTTACAGTATAGAGAACAGAGCTATGTGCCTTAATCGGGTTAGTGGTCACTGATCTGCAGCCTAACCTTGGTTTTAAATTTAAAAATGAATATCCAATTCTAATAATTTGCTTAACAAGGAACTTGATTCCTATGAATCATTTCAATTGATCATTGTTAACACCCAGTTATTGTTATTATAATTTGCTAGCTAGTTAGCTCACCTTGTGAATCTATTTAAGTCATTCTACAGTTAAAATGGAAATTATTGGTAACGAGGATCCCCAGTCCAGTATGCGACCTTGGATTCCGGGTTAAGTTGGAACGAGCTAGTTTGAGTTATGCAAGTTTGTAAGAATGATTTCATTTTCAGTTGTAAGTTAAACTAGTTGGGATTTGGTATGACGTAATAAGTTAACCTGTTGTGATCCGTGGTTGCGTAAATAAGGGTAATTGCATATAATATTTCATATACAGGTTTATATAATATGTGTTGTGAACCCAAAACTTCTGACTCGGGTTTTGAGGGCGTCACAACCACCATCTCTGAAGCTAAATAAACTACTAATATTACCTAATATACAACCAGTACTACCACTAAAGCTACCAACAATGCTACCATAAATTGCCACTACTAAGACTAACCAATATAACATCAATGCTACCACCTGTAATACCATAATTAAACTGGCCATAAATGGAACTGCTTAAGCTAGCACGAACTTCAACACCAACACCAATAATACCACCACTAAGCTACCAATACGACCACTAAGCTACCACCAATGCCACCACCAATGCCACCACCAATGCCACTAATAAGACTAACCAATATAACATCAAAGCTACCACCTGTAATACCATAATTAAACTTGCCATAAATGGAACTGCTTAAGCTAGCACGAACTTCAACACCAACACCAATAATACCACCACCAATTCTCCTGCAAAGATTACCGCTTTCAATGCCACCAATTGCACTAATAAGAGCACCCAGACCAATGGCACCATCAATGCCAGCAAATCCACTACAAATATTATCGTTTCTGGTACCACCAATGTAACCACTAAAGATGCTATGCTGCCACCAATCCCACTTTTAAAACTACCCATTATACCAGTAATGCTACTACCACTTATGCCATTATTAAAGTTACCACCAATGATACTTTTTAAGTTAGCACGAACTTCACCACCAACAATCCCACCACCAATTCCACTCGTAAGATTACGACTACTAGTGCCACCAATTGGATTAGTAAAATTACCATCACCAGTGACACCGCCAACAATATTACTACTGGATTAAAGAAAAACCATAACTCTATACTTTTCAAATAGTTACGGATCTATAGAAGTTACTAAGCAACGGGTTCTAGTGAGGCTGAAAATGGTGACCCTACCTATTCATGTATTGAAACTATAAGTTCTTCTAACACTATAAAATTTCCCAAACAAAGCCTACATCTCTATAAGTAAGAAATCTCATTTTCAACCATGTGTGTTGTGAAATGAAGTTAAAAAGTGACGAGGCTTCGTGAGATGGGAAACTCCAAATATAAGTAAATTTCATGTTTTATTAGGTCAACAAAGACTAATTTGAGTTGTTTGTCATATACATTAGGGAAAAAAAACACACCCCACATAGATCCACTTGTACTATCTTCATTTATATTAATAATATTATTGGCATGGTAAAAGTTAAAGTATAACAAAGAAACCTTACACGGTATATGATGGAAGAGAAAGGGAAGGCACTTGTATAAAAAACTTAACTAAAAATGATATTTTCTCGAAAATTTAAATTTTATTTAGTGAAATTATCTATTAATTCCCTACTCACCTCAACAAACAATAATATTTGTACTACTACAACCGTAATAAGAATAATAGAAGTACTACTATCATACATTCAAGTCTTACAAACCTCTCACAATAATAATTCAGATATTATTGGTCATGTAAAAATTAATATTACCATGACAATATTTAATCAAATTAAATTTCTAGAGGTATAAGATAGCATACCAAATTTTTGACAATACAATTTTTAAAAATATTTACTAATTGCTATGTTTATTTAAACATAGGAATTTAAATGAACAATAATATGATTGTTGATTTTTATTTATTCTTAGTCAATTTGATTTGAACATGTAAAATGACAATATATTGTGGGTAACACTACATATACCATATCATTTACTGTTGATTGGGAAAAATCTAAATTGGGAAGAAATTGAATAAGAAATCCACTGATAGTGTCTAAGTATAAAAGTTGTTTGACTTGACCATATGTACTTTAACATAATTATAATGAATATTTTTAATATTTTCAATTTTAATAAAAATTTATTATTAAAACAATGTTATATTTATAAACTTGTTTTGTAACTCAAAATTTTCAATATACAAGTTTTCCAACAAATTTTGGGTCTTTTCACAAGGTGGGTATGAAATGCAAAAAGAACATTATTTTGTCAAATATGTACCAAAATATAATTCCATTTTTTAAGATGAATAAAGAGGATACGTACAAAAATTACTTCTAGAATTTCTTCTTTGAATAAAATTAATATTAAACTTTAATTCAAAAAAATATTTATTTTAAAAAGATATGTAAAATTATTAATTTTACATGAACAAAGTTCAAAAAAGTGTATTATAGGATGAAGTATATTCTACTAAGTTTGGCCTAAGATTTTAAGTAATTCATCATTTATATTGACTTTGGTATGAAATGACTATTATCATTTACATTACTTATATTTTGTACTCCCCATTTTTATAGTTCTTTGAGTAATTTTAATCCAAATCAGTTATTTGAATAAACATTTTTTCTTGCAAATATTTTAAGAAAATATAAAAAACTAATAAGATCACCAAATTCAGAGAAAAACTATTAAAAAAGGAGATCAAAATTTAAATTCAAAGTTTGTCAAATCTCAGAACATACCTCAACTTTTGTCCAAAGGCGGAACCTTGGTGGTTAAGTGTAAGGCACAAGGGCTATGAAGAAGATTCGAAGGACAATACTCAATCACCAGTATGAGCACTTTGACTCAAAAGTTGATGAGTCTTTGTTTGAAATCTATGATAGATTTCATAAATTGTTGAATGATTTGTCACTTGTTGACATAGAGTATGATCCAGCACATTCAAACTTGAAGGTTTTCTTGCACTTCCTCAAAAGTGTGACTTGAAAGTTATATCAATAAGGATAATTATGATCTTGAAGACACATCCTAGTTAAGATATATGGAATTCTGAAAACTAATGACCCGGGATGGAGTAGAAAAGTAAGACGAAATGCTACAAGACATGTTTCTCTCACGGAAGAGGAAAAACAAGAGAGAAATTTGCAAGAAATAGCCATTTCAAAATGAAAGGCCATAATTTTATAGTCTGACACTGAGTCTCAAATACTCATGATGGCTTACAAAATTATTCAGAAAGTGAAATTTGTAATACCCCAACTTTTCAGAAAATAGTTATACTTAAATATTCACCTAAAACTCCAAATTAAATCCATAATAAGAATAAGTTCTAGTTTTTCATAAAATTCTAAAATCCCACACAGAAATAAAATCATCTAAGCTGAAAATAAAGCAAATCTTGGGAGACGCAGCTCAGCTACAATAAAACATAATCACTAAAATATTGTTCCAAAGCATCCACCTTTAAGATGTCGCAAAAGCAAAGCACATGAAAAATTGTGAGTAATGAGCCAAGAGCCCAGCAAGAAAACATTTCTACACTAGTGGATCAAGTATCATAATTTTATAAAACAAAAATCATTTTCCAAAATCCATATGACATAAGATATAAATTAAGGCCACAAATACCTGGTGACACAGTATCAAAAGTTCATAATTTCTGTCAATAATGCGCCCCTTACTAAGGTATGATAGAGTGTGCGCTCCCGAAGGCATCATAAGTAGCACTAGCTAGTAAGGTATCAAAGACTAGTTCCGGAACTATACGCAATTACTAATTGCTTAAGCTCAAAGCTCACTTGTATTCTTATTTGTAAAACACGTACTTGATCCATAAATTTTAAAACAAAAGGAATGCAAAAATATTTAAAAGATTTTAAAATAAATAAAGTGTGAAGAGTTAACTTAGGTTAATAGCAATATCTCCCAAATTATGTTGTCAAAATGAACCTAGACATATAATAATCATAATGTTAACATGTACATGCCACTAAGCTAACCACACTTTAACTTTATAAAGCTTAACCCATAATAATAATTAAATGTCACTACAAGTAACAAAATAAATTAATATTGACATATAAATACGACCATCTCATATAATAGTTCAAAATAGTGTACGGACAAATAAAAAAAACTCAACACTTAAATACATTATAGATAATAAAAATAAATCAAATATATGTAAACTATTTAAATTCAGAATAAAATAGATGTACATTTAATTTACTATCTATATAATCCTTAAATAAAATAACAAAGATAAATAAAATAGGTAACATATTCTTATGATTATGCAAGTGGACAAAATATAAATATTGGTGTATAAAATTTTCATAACCTTACGTGTGAAAATATCATTATACAAAATAAGTATAATCAATTTAATAAATGAGCATATATTTAATTGGTGTAGTAATCTAAATGCATATCTAAATCAAACATATATTAACATAAACATATGAATTATTATGCATGCACAAAACAGGTAATTATAAACATAAATTTATGCATTAAATATTTACAAAAAAATGGGGATTATTACTAAAAATAATAATCAACATTTAATAAACATAAATGATTAAATTAAGTAAAAACTATAGTGTTATACACATAACCATGGAACTAAATAATAAAATAAACTAATAACAAGTGAATTATAATAGTCATACATAAGTTCACAAAAATGTATTTAATTATATATATATATATAGAAGTATGTAATAAACATGTAAAATACATAAGTAAAATATAGGAAATAGAAGGTACTTGAAAAGAGAAAATGTTATACAGAGATAAAATGACTAATACTCAGATTCAAAGGGTTAGTGGGTACGTGATCAAAATTTAAACAAAGGTTAACATGTGTGTTTGACTGAGTTTTCAAATACACATAACACGTACTATAAATATACACAACAAACTACACCTATTTAAATTCTAGTGAAAATAAATATATATAAATTAAAATTGTGCACATATAATTTATTTTGTATTGTAAATAAAATGAGATTCTATAAATTAAGTGGTAAGAATTTTTATAAAAAACTTAACTAAAAATGACTTAATTTTATAAATTAAGAAATAAATTAAGTGGTAATTCATCATTTATATTGACTTTGGTATGAAATGACTATTATGGCCCAATAAGCATTTTTTCTATATAACAAATAGTAGAAAATGACTACTTAAATTTCATACCAACTTTGTAATTTTTTAGTTATGATTTGAATCTACCCATATATAGTGTTAGAAAATATTTTTCTTAAAAAATATTTTAATAATCATGCAAAGTAATGATTTAAGCAGAAAATTATAAGTTTCTAACTTCAGTTGAGAAAATTTAATAATGAAAATATGTTTTCGCAAATAATTAATGCTTACAAAATAAATTAAAATTATTTAAATGTCATTACATTACTTATATTTTGTACTCACCATTTTTTATAGTTCTTTGAGTAATTTTAATCCAAATTAGTTATTTGAATAAACATTTCTTGCAAATATTTAAGAAAATATAAAAAAATAATAAGATCACCAAATTCCAAGAAAAAATATTAAAAAAGGAGATCAAAATTTAAATTCAATGTTTATCAAATCCTAGAACATACCTCAATTTGTGCCCAAAGGCGGAACCTACCCATGTGGTAGGAATTGAGTTCTGATTTCCTGAAAATTAAAAAATGGTTTATAAAACTTCAAAAAAATGGTGTCAAAAGTTGATGATATTAGTAAATAACTATCACATTTTTCCATTAGTATTTCATATGAGAGTTTAAAAAAATGACCTCATCACTATTTATTGATGAATACTTTCTCATCAATATTGTTCATATTAGTATTTTTTTGATATTATAGCATATGTATTAGGATTCCTTATTGATTTTATCTTTATATTGGTTGTGTAAGTGTGCAGTATAGAAGCATAAATTAGGTTAACACTAGTAGGTTAACACTTGTGCATTTATTTATATAGGCATAACCTACAAGCTCTCAAGATATTTGCTCATGTAGAGCTAGGAATTTTGTAATAAGTTTTTATTCAATAATGTAAAAACTATTCTTCATTATTGAGTACATAATTGGATTTGATTGTTGTAATTATATTGACCCCCTCTATAGGTAATTAAAGGCCTAAAAATTGATATCAAAGCTTGGTGTTTATATAAAATCACTTTAAGATCAGAAAATAATTATTAATAGCAGATAATGAAACTCAACTAAATGTGCGGTCACCGGCCATTACCCATAAACCAAATCAACAACAATATGAGCAGATATGAAACCCTCAAATTTCCAATCTTGAACATTAATGAATATCATTTATGTAAAGTCAGATGACTATTGACACACTTAGTGGTTAAGTGTAAGGCACAACGGATATCAAAAAGATTCCAAGGAGAATACTCAATCACCAGTATGAGCACTTTGACTCAAAAGTTGATGAGTCTTTTTTGAAATCTATGATAGATTTCAGAAATTGTTGAATGATTTGTGACTTGTTGAGATAGAGTATGATTGAGCAGATTCAAACTTGAAGGTTCTTCTTGCACTTCCTCAAAAGTGTGACTTGAAATTTATATCAATAAGGGATAACTATGATCTTGAAGACACATCTCTAGTCGATATATAGAATTCTCAAAACTAATGAACTGGAGATGGAGTAGAAAGGTAAGACCAAATGGGACAGGACATGTTTCTCTCAGGATAGAGAAAAAACAAGAGAGAAATTTGCAAGAAAGAGCCATTTCAAAATGAAAGGCCATCATTGTATAGTCTGACACTAAGTCAAATACTCATGATGACTTACTAAATTATTAGGAACTGAAATTGATCATGGAAATGATGAAGATATCCTACAAATTGATGCTTTTAGTTAAAAAGTTTAGAATATGGTCTATAGACTTTAAAAAAAATGTTTTTGAAAAAAAGGCTGGAGTTCCTCCAACTTTACCGTGATAAGAGGAATTAAAGGAAGAATGATGGCAACGAGTCAAGGTATGGGAAAATTAGATCAAGTGCTATAATTGTGATGAAATCGGACACTTTGTTGCTCATGCAGAAAGCCAAACTAAACAATTATCGAGGATCCAATTTAAAGTCCAATTATATAACAACTATATTGACTTATTATTATTGAATCAATATTTGTAAATAAGGTACTTAATATTGATAAATGATATATAAAATACATTATATTTAGTGGTAAATATAAACCATAAAAATTTGAAAAACTCGTCTGATTCGATCTTAAGAAAGTCATTTTAAAAATGCCCAAGCATTCAACATATATTTTATTATAAAACTTTGCTTCTCCCCTAAAGAGAAAAACTTGGATTAGCCCAAATTCGGAATTTTAAAAATATCGAAATATTTTTTGATAGTTTATTTTTCATCCAATTTTTCACACTAAAATTTTTGTATAAAATCTAAATCGGATAAAATTCTACACATCTTTAATATATTTAAAGCAAATTAACAAATGTACATTATTTTTTGAAGAAACGAAAATAATAAAATTAAGTTTTTACATATATCTAATTGGGACCTGCTGTAATTTGCGCCATTCTTGGGCCTCAAAATTTTGTATAAATTCCAAATTCATTATTTTTTTAGAAAAACTGATTTGATCCAAATTCTAAATATGTAAATTATTTAAGCCACCCTTAACACTATTTAATTTATTTTTATTTAAATTATTAAATATTTATCTTTTAAGTTGAAATGAACAATATCTTTTTTAGTTGAAATAGAATAGTCAATTAAATTATAATTATTATGTTCCCAATGTGGCTTATTCGCTTTCTATTCTACCAAAATTTTATTTCTTTTGCTCATAGAACCTATAATATTTCTCACTTTGTAAGTCAAGAGTTATTATTGCTATTTAAGCAAGCAAAATAACTTCTAATTGGATTTATCTTCTTGTACCTAGATAATCCATCAAGAAACTAACAATTTATGTTTTCAATAGAATTAGTCACACCAAAATTCAAGACTTGTTCCACTAAAACCAAGCTAACAACACTTTAAATACTCATTTAAATTTGATAAAATTTACATATAAATAAGTCAACAAAGAAACTGCAAATCAATGCAAGAAGCAGTGTTTAAGATATAGTAACTCTAATATAGACCACCTCAAATGAAGCATGTTTTTTATATAGTATTTAGCATAAAATGATTAGAAATAGTTGTTGCAATCACTAATGGGTAATTGAGGATGGAATCATTAGCATGATGTTCTCCAAGTATGCAGAAGCAGCATCAACCCCACTTCCAAGTTGTACCAAGTAACCAATATCCTTAAGAATCATCTCCATACCAGTAAGACAACCTATCACTTGCAACTACAGTAAACACGTGTAAGTTTATAGTAGAATATTTATAAATATTTCATTGTTCTTCGAAATGACTAGTAAGAGGTAAATAGAGAAAATATTTATAACTTGTCTGGTTTATGAGTGATTGTGTGGTCTTAGCTAACGGAAGTAGGATACAAGGTTATGGCTCATATTATGAATTTGACATAGTTTTGTTAAAGCTTCTCAAAGAGAATTGAGGAACTAACATATTTTACTATTAATCTTGTCTTTGGTCAATATGTAGATGCAACAAAATCTATAACATTGAATATAAGAAATTACAATATACCTCATTTAGATTTCTAACATGATCTATCCACGAATTCTTTCATGCTACTTTATTAAGTCCAAGCCATAAGATCCAGTTGTATCATTCTATGCCCTTATAATAACTTCTGAACTATCAATGTACGCAGGTACCATAACCGTATTAACAATATGACTAATATGACTAAAGCATTCATCTTTCTCCGTGCAGTTTTTCAGCCCCCAGGCCTCCACAACAAACATGTGATATGAATATAGTCACACAATATCAAAATTTGTAAAACAGAGATGAGCACAGAATAATCCGATTCTTAAAATTCTATAAGCAATTAGATGATGAAATAAAAATCGACTACAATTAAAATCATTAAACTTGTAATTCTTAAATCATCTATAAACTGAACTGGTGTGTAATATTTACCTTGTATCTACAAATAAAGGTTTCAACATGTTTCTACTTTCTATGCATCACACAAAGAATACATAATCAAACAAAAAGTATTTTCAGTGTTTTGCTTAAGCTGTGTATAAGAACAAAGCATTTAACTAGTTGTTTTGCAAGGGGAGTGTGCCTTGCTATTACGTTATCAAGTCTTTACTCGATAATTAGATCAAGTGATTCTCTCAGACCACATAAAAGTTGAATGGAAGCAGTACAAAATCTCTTGTTCAATTTGTTTCACCTTTTTGGCTCTCATTGTGTAAGCAACTCATGACTTCTTATTTATATATAAAAAATAATATATAAGACTCTTTTTAGGAGGGTTAGGTGGGTCAGATATATTTCAACATATAAAGTGAATTCAATAATTATTGTAGTTTTCCAGAATCAGTAATATTGATCACATTTTATGTAATACAACTTATGTATTATAAACACTATTAGATATTGTCGGTTGTGAATTTTCGCACAAAAAATATATAATAACGCTATGTTAAATCGTAGAAATATAAAAACACTTTCCAAGATAATCAAAAATTAATAACTTGTCCTTCTCTGAGAACAACTTTGTCATCAATATCACCAACACCTAGAAAATGCTTGATGTACCAATGGATCATCATTCGAGCACACCTTGACGCTTAATGATATATAATGATATTGCTAAATGGTAAGGTTTTCTCGAAAAAATTTATCAAAATATCCCCAATTTATTTTAGTTCCTCTATAAGAGAATAGTAATGTGTGATATGATAGCTGAGTAATGGTATTTGATTTCTTAAACCTTAAATCTCATAAACATAGTTAAAAAATGGCTTATAAAACTTCAAAAAAATTGGTGTCAAAAGATGATTATATTAGTATATAACTATCTCATTTTTTCCATTAGTATTTCATATGAGAGTTTAACAAAAATGACCTTATCACTATTTATTGATGAATACTTCTCATCAACATTGTTCATATTAGTATTTTTTTGATATTATAGCATATGTATTAGGATTCCTTATTGATTTTATCTTTATATTGATTGTGTAAGTGTGCAGTATATAAGCATAAATTAGGTTAACACTGGTGAATTTATTTTATCATACAATAACCTACAAGCTCTCAAGATATTTGCTCATGTTGAGCTAGAGAATTTTGTAATAAGTTTATATTCAATAATATAAAAACTATTATTCATTATTAAGTACATAATTGGATTTGATTGTTATAATTATATTGACCCCCCTATAGGTAATTAAAGGCCTAAAAATTGATATCAAATCTTGGTGTTTATATAAAATCACTTTAAGATCCAGAAAATAACCATTAATGGCAGATAACGAAACTCAACAAAATGTGCGGTCAGCATTAGCCATAAACCAAATCAACAACAATATGAGCAGATATGAAACCCTCAATTTCCAATCTTGAAAATTAATAAATACCCTTTCTGTAAAGTGGAGAAGACTATATGTCTGCACGTAACAGATCGTGAATACTCGAAGGGATTTATGATGGACCTCATTAGCCCATGAAATTGGTTGTTACTATTATGGTCAAGAAAAAAAGGCAAAAGTCGGACATTTTTGCATAAAAATCTAGACAGTGTGATTTCCCTAGGTTTATTGGATGCAAAACTATCAAGGAAATTTGAGACACTTTGGTGGTTAAGTGTAAAGCACAACGCCTTTCAAGAAGATTCGAAGGACAATGCTCTATCACCGGTATGAGCACTTTGACTCAAAAGTTGATGAGTCTTTGTTTGAAATCTATGATATATTTGAGAAATTGTTGAATGATTTGTCACTTGTTGACATAGAGTATGATCCAACAGATTCAAACTTGAAGGTTCTTCTTGCAATCCCTCAAAAGTGTGACTTGAAAGTTATACCAATAAGGGATAACTATGATCTTGAAGATACATCTCTAGTTGAGATATATGGAATTCTGAAACTAATGAACCGCACATGGAGTAGAAAAGTAAGACGAAATGGGACAAGACATGTTTCTTTGAGGGTAGAGGAAAAACAAGAGAAAATTTGAAAGAAAGAGTCATTTCAAAATGAAAGGCCATGATTGTATAGTTGACACTGAGTCTCAAATACTCGTGATGACTTACAAAATTATTCAAGAACTGAAATTGATCATGGTAATGATGAAGATATCCTACAAATTGATACTCTTTTAGTTAAAAAGTTTAGAAATATGGGCTATATAGACTTCAAAAAAATGTTTTTGAAAGAAAGGCTGTAGTTACTCGAACTTTACCCTGATAAGAGGAATTAAAGGAAAAATGATCGCAAGGAGTCAAGGAAAATTACAAGTCAAAGGTCAAGTGCTATAATTGTGACAAACTCTGAGAAGAAGCAAGCCTTGAACAGCAAGAAGAAGAATTGAAGCAAGTTTTGACTAGAAGAACAATTGGGATGATACATTACAAGAGTACAAACTATGCTCACAAAAAATTGCATAATGTTGTATTTCTAACAAAGTAAATTTTATTTATATATGATTTAACTTTTTTCTATTATAAAGGGCTTTTCATAATTTTAGGTAAAAGTTATAAAATAAATTAATGGAGATTAAATAATTTAAACATGTATATTTTATTTTGTTGAATGATATTATCTTGTTAAACTAACACGGTTGAACAATCAATTTTTGGAAATTTATATGAATTATTGATAGTAAAGTCAATATTTATTTAAATTGAAATGATATCAATTAGTGTAAATTAGTTTTTATGATTTTCTTGCTAATAAAATATGTTAAACACATTTTGAGACGTCATTTTAAGGATAAAATAAAGAACATGAACTCATAAATTGTTATGATAAAAAAACACATTATTCTCAAATCTACTTACTCAAATTTACAAGGAAAATACAATTGTAAAAAATAAAACTTAATTAATCATAATAAAAATATTTATGTTTGCAAAATAAATTGTACAAATTAAATACTTAATATTGAATTATAAAGTAACTTATATAAAATATGTAAATATCAAGATTAATGAATATTGATATGTCTTTTTTAAAAAAATACAAAACATTAATAAATGAATAAGAAAATATGTTATATAGTGAATATGAAAAAAAATTGTTTTATCTTTTTGGCCTCCCCACAACACCTAGTATTTTAGAAAAAAATTAAGTTTAAACAATTCGATAAAAACAATGAACAATTATCCAGGATCCAATTTAAAGTCAATTATATAACAACTAAATCGACTAATTATTATCGAATCAATATTTGTAAATAAGGTACTTAATATTGATAAAAGATATATTAAAATAAATTAATTAGTGTTGAATATAAACCATAAAATTTGAAAAACTCGTCTGATTCGATCTTAAGAAAGTCATATTTAAAAAGGCCCGAAGCTCTCTGAACATATTTTATTATAAAATTTTGCTCCTCTGGTAAAGTGAAAAAACTTGGATTAACTCAAATTCAGAATTTTAGAAATATCGAAATAATTTTTTTGATAGTTTATTTTTCATCCAATTTTTCACACTAAAATATTTTGGTATAAAATTCTAAATCAGATAAAATTCTACACATCTTTAATATATTTAAAGCAAATTTAACAAATGTACATTATTTTTTGAAGAAACGAAAATTAATAAAATTAAGTTTTTTACATATATCTAATTCGGACTTGCGCCATTCTCGGGCCTCAAAATTTTGTATAAAATCCAGATTGATTATTTTTTAGAAAAATTGATTTGATCCAAATTCTAAATATTTAAAAGATTATGCCACCCTTAACACTATTTATATATCTTTATTTAAATTATTAAATATTTATCTTTTAAGTTGAAATGAACAATTATCTTTTTTAGTTGAATTAGAATAGCCAATTAAATTATAATTATTATGTTCCCACTCTGGCTTATTCGCTTTCTATTCTACCAAAATTTTATTTTCATTTTCTCATAGAACTTATAATATTTCTCACTTTGTAAGTCAAGAGTTATTATTGCTATTTAAGCAAGCAAAATAACTTCTAATTGGATTTATCTTCTTGTACCTAGATAATTCATCAAGAAACTAACAATTCATGTTTTCAATAGAATTAGTCACACCAAAATTCAAGACTTGTTCCACTAAAACCAAGTCCTAACAACACTTTAAATACTCATTTAAATTTGATAAAATTTACATATAAATAAGTCAACAAAGAAACGTGCAAATCAATGCAAGAAGCAGTGTTTAAGATATAGTAACTCTACTATAGACCACCCCACATGAATCATGTTTTTTTACATAGTATTTAGCATAAAATGATTTAGAAATAGTTGTTGCAATCACTAATGGGTAATTCAGGATGGAATCATTAGCATGGTGTTCTCCAAGTATGCAGAAGCTGTAGCAACCCCACTTCCAAGTTGTACCAAGTAACCAATATCCTTAAGAATCATCTGCTACCAGTAAGACAACCTATCACTTGCAAGTAAGTTTATAGTAGAATATTTATAAATATTTCATTGTCTTCGAAATGGTTAGTAAGAGGTAAAGAGAAAATATTTATAACTGTCTTGTTGATGATGATTGTGTGGTCTTAGCAAACGGAAATAGGATACAAGGTTATGGCTCATATTATGCATTTGACATAGTTTTGTTAAAGCTTCTCAAAGAGAATTGAGGAACTAACATATTTTACTATTAATCTTGTCTCTGGTCAAAATGTAGATGCAACAAAATCTATAACATTAAATATAAGAAATTACAATATACCTCATTTAGATTTCTAACATGATATATCCTCGAATCCTTTCATGCTACTTTATTAAGTCCAAGCCATAAGCATTGTATCATTCTATGCCCTTATAATAACTTCTGAACTATAAATGTACGCAGGTACCATAACCGTAGTAACAATATGACTAATATGACTAAACCGTTTCTCTTTCTCAGTGCAGTTTTTCAGCCCCCAAGCCTCCACAACAAACATGTGATATGAACATATAGTCACACAATTCAAAAATTGTAAAACAGAGATGAGCACAGAATAATCCGATTCTTAAAATTCTGTAAGCAATTAGATAATGAAATAAAAATCGACTACAATTAAAATCATTAAACTTGTAATTCTTAAATCATCTGTAAACTGAACTGGTGTGTAATATTTACCTTGTATCTACAAATAAAGGTTTCAACATGTTTCTACTTTCTATGCATCTCACAAAGAATACACAATCAAACAAAAAGTATTTTCAGTGTTTTGCTTAAGCTGCATAAGAACAAAGTATTTAACTTGTTGTTTTTAAGGGGAGTGTGCCTTGCTAATACGTTATCAAGTCTTTCCTCGATAATTAGATCAAGTGATGCTCTCAGACCACATAAAAGTTGAATGGAAGCAGTACAAAATCTCCTGTTCAATTTGTTTCACCTTTTTTGGCTCTCATTGCATAAGCAACTTATGACTTCTATTTATATATAAAAATAATATATAAGACTCTCTGTTAGGAGGGTTAGGTGGGTCAGATATATTTCAACATATAAGTGAATTCAATAATTATTGTAGTTTTCTAGAATCAATAATATATGATCACATTTTGTGTAATACAACTTACGTATTATAAACACTATACATATTGTCGCTTGTGAATTTTCGCACAAAAAATCATATAATAACGTTATGTTAAATCGTAGAAATATATAAAAACACTTTCCAAGATAATCAAAAATTAATAACTTGTCGTTCTCTGAGAACAACTTTGTCATCATATCACCCAAAAGAAAATGCTTGATGTACCAATGGATCATCATTCTTTGGAGCAGACCTTGACGCTTAATGATATATAATGATATTGCTAAATGGTAAGGTTTTCTCCAAAAACTTTATGAAAATATCCCCAATTTATTTTAGTTCCTCTATAAGAGAATAGTATTGTGTGATATGATAGCTGAGTAATGGTATTTGATTTCTTAAACCTTAAATCTAATAAACATGGTTAAAAAATGGCTTATAAAACTTCAATATAATTGGTGTCAAAGATGATTATATTAGTATAACGATCACATTTTTTCCATTAGTATTCATATGAGAGTTTAACAAAAATGACCTTATCACTATTTATTGATGAATACTTTTCATCAACATTGTTCATATTATTATTTTTTTGATATTATTCCATATGTATTAGGATTCCTTATGATTTTATCTTATATTGATTGTGTAAGTGTGCAGTATATAAGCAGAAATTAGGTTAACACTAGTAAATTTATTTTATCATACATAACCTACAACTCTCAAGATATTGCTATTGTAGCTAGAGAATTTTGTAATAAGTTTTTATTCAATAATATAAAAACTATTATTCATTATTGAGTACATAATGGATTGATTGTTATAATTATATTGACCCCCTCTATAGGTAATTAAAGGCCTAAAAATTGATATCAAAGCTTGGTGTTTATATAAAATCACTTTAAGATCCAAAAATAATCATAAGGCGATAACGAAACTCAACAAATGTGCGGTCACCATTAGCCATAAACCAAATCAACAACAATATGAGCAGATATGAAACCCTCAAATTTCCAATCTTGAAAATTAATAAATACCTTTTCAGTAAAGTGGAGAAGACTATGTCTGCACGTGAATACTCGAAGGGATTTATGATGGACCTCATTAGCCCATGAAACTGGTTGTTGCTATTGTGGTCAAGAAAAAAAATGCAAAAGTCTGACATTTTGCAAAAATCTAGACAGTGTGATATCCCCTAGGTTTATGGATGCCAAACAACCAAGGAAATTTGAGACACTTTGGTGGTTAAGGTAAGGCACAACGCTTTCAAGAAGATTCGAAGGACAATACTCAATCACCGGTATGAGCACTTTGACTCAAAAGTTGATGAGTCTTTGTTTGAAATCTATGATATATTTGAGAAACTGTTGAATGATTTGTCACTTGTGACATAGAGTATGATCCAGCAGATTCAAACTTGAAGGTTCTTCTTGCAATCCCTCAAAGTGTGACTTGAATGTTATATCAATAGGGATAACTATGATTGAAGAAACTCTCTTAGTTGAGATATATGGAATTCTGAAACTAATGAACGCAGATGGGGTAGAAAATTTAGACGAAATGGACAAGACATGTTTCTTAAGGGTAGAGGAAAAAGAAGAGAAAAATTTGAAAGAAAGAGTCATTTCAAAATGAAAGCCATGATTGTAAAGTCTGACACTCAGTCTCAAATATTCCTCATGACTTACAAATTATTCAAGAAGTGAAATTGATCATGGTAATGATCAAGATATCCTACAAATGATACTCTTTTAGTAAAAGTTTAGAAATATGGGGTATATAGACTCAAAAAAAAATGTTTTAAAAAAAAGGCTGTAGTTACTCAACTTTACCCTGATAAGAGGAATAAAGGAAAATGATCGCAAGGAGTC